>NW_027412201.1:0-56111 GCF_047663935.1 Musca autumnalis
ATCAGCAGCTTTACAAGCGAGACTTTTGAAAATATTACCGGAGCGTATTGGTACTGTCAAGATGTATTCACAACTGCGTACTTTCTATTCAGGTTTATACATCGTATCAAATTATGTTTTTATTTTTATAAATAGTTTTCTTCTATTTGTGGCAAGTAATGTTTACTTTGTTACGTCAACAATGACAGCACTTTACCGCATGATTTGCAGTTTAGCTAAGAAAATTTCTTTCGTATACAAGTAGTCCTTGTGCATGGCAAATGACTGTAAAGCTAACAACAATAAACTGCTTTAATACGATTAACGATGTAAGAAAGTTATTGAAGCTTGAACAGAGAAAACTGTTAGGCAAATTTACGCAAATATGTAGTGCACAACAAAACAAAAGGTGTGAATGAAAGAAAGGAAAACAGACTAGCAACCTACAACGATGAAGGTAGTGGGATGATGATGTAAAAGATGTTATTGCTGATGATATCACCGCACACACAATCTTTTAAAGAAGTTATCGTAGACATGTTTTAACGCCTGAAAATGAAGGAGATAATAACGATGATGCTGTCGTTTTCGTTATGTTTCGTATCAACTTGTGTATTAGTATGTGTCTTGTTATGGATCTAAAAATAGGTTATGTGGTTTTGTTGATGTCTCACAGTAGTCCTACATTTTGTAAGGTAAACAACGTAAGGCAAGGAATTATGAGGAGGAATTAATAGACTATGTTTTCTCTTTCTCACTATTCCCTTTACCTTAACCATGAAGTAATCCTTTTATTTACTTTTTGCCAACAACAAGGAGGACGACATGTCGAATGTCCAGTGTAAGACTATTTAAGAAGCTTGTGAACTGATTGATTTTTCTTCTTGGTGCTAAAACAATTAGTGTTTCATTGTATTTTGCCAAAAGCAATTTGTAACAATTTTTATGTAAATTAACACCTAACTGAGAGAAGGGTTAGAGAACACCAGATGTAATGAAGTAATGTGAAAAAAAACTTTTTACATGGTACTAAAAAGCGATTAGTTTGAAATATGACCTAAATGAAGCGTGAAAGTTAAAACAAATTAAGCATTAAAGGCAGGAAATTTTTGAAAAAAAGCTAGCTTTTAGAATTGTAGCGTATCCAAAAGACACAGTGGAAGCAAGTTCCATGTTGGGTCTGCCTAATGACCTATCGCATTCGACCACGTTACTGCTGGTCTTTTGGATATGTTGGAGCTTCTGTTTCCTTGGAAAATATTATATAAACCACACGCTTGAAGACTACTGCTAATGGGTTCCAGTAAATTTGTACATATAATATTCTTTAAAAATCCACGTTCATCATACGAGTGTATTCTTTAAAAATAAAAGTTTAAATTAAATTTTGAAAAGGAGTGCGTATACGTACAAATTAATATATTTAGCTTGAAAAAGTTTTTTACCTTTTTCGTTAAATTTTTTATTATTTTTTTTAGGGTTTAAAATTTTTTTTATTATATTTATTATAATGAATTAAATTTAGTAGTAAAAGTTAATAGAAAATTAAATTTCTATCTTATGTTTTCAAAACATATGCTTAATTTATATACAACAATATGTATACGACCTCTTCCAGTGAATGCAAGAAGGAGGCTCTCAAGTAGTGGGAACTACCACTTTCTTAAGTTAACCGCCCTCTTTGACTTCAAAGTTCACAAAAACTTTCAGTTTTATATATCTGTAGACTAAAAGGTAGCATTGAATTTACTATCGCACTTGATTTAGTTTTGCTATGAACTACTTTTGTAAATGTGGTAGTTTTTTCATTTGTGGGTTAAATTGACAATTGCTATATTCATTTTTTTTTACTTATCCTTCTCCTCATGTTCAAGTAAGGTTTAGGATTTTTTGCTCTGCAAGTACATAATTACTGACCATTTATTAACTTGTTTTGTGTGCTTCAACTTGGCTTTAATTTGTTATTATTTCAAAATACTTTTTAGTTTTTTTGGACAATGAACCTCTTTTGTGTCGTTTGCCTTTTTAATAAAAGTGGAGACAAATGTTGGTTACTAATTAAAATGTTTGTTAAGCATGACTTCGTGGTTGGAATAAAATAAAAAACAAAAAAACTTTTTCATCCGGTGAAAAGTTGTTGTGGGTGACTTTGGGGATGAAAGATACCAAGGAACGGTCCTGACCGGTTTTACCATGGCAAAGTCCAGGATTTATCTTGGTCCCTCTTTCATTTCAAGTGGACAGGTCGGTGTGGAGTCGCCTGGGGTAGCTGCCTTTAACACCCGTTAAAGATAGTGAGCTAACATGTGCCGCGCGTTCACCCATAAGAACGTTAAAAGCTTGGGTTTAGTAACCCTTCCGCCAGAAAAAGCAGCCTACTATGAAAAAACAAAAGAAAAGAAAAACAAATCCCTCAAAAGTTGACGACCCCCGCAAACGTTTTAAGGACCATGATCTGCGAATCTGCACCTGGAATTTTCGCACTCTTTATAGAGAAGATGCAGTTTACGCATTGGCAGATGTACTTGAAAAGTACAAGGCCGACATTACTGTCATACAGGAAAAACGATGGAATGGAAAAGGCGTTACAACAACACCTAAAGGTGACGCACTGTATTATAGCTGCCGTGACATAAAGCATGAGTTTGGTTGCGGATTTGTAGTTGGTCGGAGGTTAAAAAACCTTGTCTCCAGCTTCAAACCAGTGAATGAAAGACTTGCTAAAATTCGGATAAAAGCAAAATTCTTCAACATCAGCTTTATTTTCGCTCATGCTCCCACTGAAGACACCAGGCCACCAGGCTGTCTCCAGATCAGAAAACAAGAAATCAAATTGATCACGTTGTGATAGATGGTAGACATTCATCGAGAGTGTTGGATATGCGTTCGTTCCGAGGAGCAAACATAGACTCGGACAACTACCTTGTAGCAGCAAAGGTACGCACCCGGTTAAACATAGCAACCAAATTTCGAACAGACACAACACGAAAGTTAGACATCGGTAAGCTGCAATCACAACAATGGAATATGCTGTGGCTATTCCACTCAACTAGCCCAATTGCTTAACCAAAGCACTCCTCATCCCAATAACATATCAGCGCATTGGCAAAGTATTGCCCATTCCATGCAAACAGCCGCAAAAGCCATACTTGGATACCAGAGACCTCCACCAAGGAATCCATGGTATGACCAGGAGTGTCGTGCTTCTACCGAAGAGAAAAATGCGGCATATATGGCTACTTTACAATCAGTAGCGTACGAGAGACGTATGGACAGAGAAGAAGAAAGGAGGAACGTCTTTTCCGCAGGAAAAAGAGGCAGATGGAAAAGGGGGAGTGTGAAAAAATCGAGATGTACAGGGACCAGAATCAAGTCCGAAAATTTTACCAAAGAATCAAGCATCAAACTGATGGTTTTAGTACAGGCACATCCTTGTGTAGACACCAGGGTAATTTGGTAACTGATACAGATAATGTGCTCAGGATATGGAATGAACATTTTTCAAAACTGTTGGTATAGCAGCTAAGAAGACGAAGATACCACAGACCCAATCCCAGAAGATGGTATTGAATGTATACCGCCCAGCCATGATGAGGTAAAGACAGGAATAAATCGGCTGAAGAATAATAAGGCAACAGCCGAGCTGTTCAAAACAGGAGGCGACACGCTGATAAGGTGTAATCATCAGCTAGTAAGCATCATCTGGCAGGAAGAACGAGTACCCGACGATTGGAACCTGAGTATGCTGTGCCCCGTCCACAAGAAAGGAGATTAGACTGTATGCTCGAACTATAGGGGCATAAGTCTACTCCCTATTGCCAACAAGAACGTGTCAGGGATATTGTGCGAACGACTAAAGCATATGGTCAACGAGATAATTGGAGAAATGAAAATAGGAAAGAACCTCTCCGAAGAGTTTTGTACCAAAAGAGGTTTCAGACAAGCAGAGAGCCTTTCGTGTGATCTCTACAACATCCTGCTGTAAAAGGTTATACAAGAGGCAAACATTAAGAGAAATGACACAATCTACAGCCACATGTTACTTGCCTATGCTCATGATATAGACATCATGGGACGATCATTAAAAAAAGTAACTGATACCTTTATGAAGGTCGAAGGAGAATCTGCTAAATTGGGTCTGGCGGTAGAAGGTCAGAAAACCAAGTTGATGGTGTCGACGCGCAATGCGTCCATTGAGATCGGACCAACTGTGGAAGTGGGTTCCTGTAATTTTGAGGTAGTAAAAGACTTCGTCTATCTCGGCACCTCCCGTAAACACAACAAACGACATCAGTTATGAAATAATAAGAAGAATTGTATTGGCCAACAGATGCTACTTTGGTTTAAGTAAGCAGTTTAAAAAACAAAGCCACATCTCGTCAAACAAAAATAACGCTCTACAAAACACTGATACTACCCGTGCTGATGTATGGCTCCGAAGCCTGGGTACTTGCGCAAGCAGACATGGCAGTGCTTGGTGTGTTTGAGAGAAAATTTCTTCGAAAGATCTACGGACCAATCTTCGTTGACGGTGAATATCGACGTCGCATGAACCACGAGCTCTATCTGCTATACAACGACATCAATATAGTTAAACGTATCGAGATGCAGCGATTGCGTTGGCTAGGCCATATCATAAGAATGGGCGAAGCTGAACCCGCTAAAAAGGCGTATAAATACGAACCGCTTGGAGGTGCACGCAGAATTGGCAGACCAAGAAATAGATGGCGCAAACAAGTGGATGAAGAGATGAAAAGGCGCGGTATTCCAGAGTGCGAAGCAACAAATAGAGAGAATTGGAGATCTTTTCTTAGTTCGGCCTATGGAACAAATGTTCTGTAATGGGCCAGCTAAGTAAGTGAGTAAGTAGAAAAGTTGTTGTATAGTCAAGAGCAATATATACAATTTTTCGCTGACAAAAAGTAATTTGAAAAAGTTTTTGAGAACAGTGGGAGTTTATAACTGTGTTAAATATATTTGCCAAACTGATAATTAAATAAATGTTTTTAAACAAATTCAAAACTGAATGAAAGTAATACAAATAAGACTCTAATTCGCATTAAATCACAGAAAGGCAATTATAACGTATAAGTACTGACAACAACAATACCCCCTGACGAACTAAATGACAAATCGTTAATTAAATCAACTAAATTAAAATATTTTCGATGTTGGTTTCTCTTACAGGGTCTAACAAAGGAAATTCCTCCCCTGCTGTCTAGAAAAGGCATATACTAATTATAATCCCCATCTTAAGAATATTCTGCCCCTCGAAATTTTGTTCAGAGAAACTATGGACCGGAAAAAAGATAGCGGGAAAAGAAAAAAATTCTACACAAACCCGATGGTCAACAATTATCTGTAGAAAATCTATGGCCCTACCGAAGGCCAAACGATATTTTATACAAAATCTAAGGCCATGCGCGGATAGATAATCTGCAGCGCTAAGGAGTACCAAAAAGTTGTCTAAAGACAATATATAGCCTTACGAAGGCTATTTGTGGTCCGTAGATTCTCTCGTTTCGAACCAAATTTATGTGACTCTATTTATACCCTATACCACAATGTGGAAAAGGGTATTATAAGTTTGTTTTGGTAAAAATTCATGTAACACCGCGAAATATTCGTCGGAGACCCCCAATGTGGTATACCAATCTTCATATCTCGACGAGATAAAGCGATTTTGAGATGTGTGTCCGTCCGTCCGTCAGTCCGTCCGTCCGTCCGTCCGTCCGTCCGTCTGTCCATTATAAATTGTAAACACGCTCCAGGCCGCAATTATGGACCGATCGTCACGAAATTTGGATGGAGGTCGGGTTCAGATCAGAATAGATCCCTATTCTTATTGGTGATGATCGTGAAATATTTAGCGGGTGAAATGGACCAAAAACATAATATTTATCCAACTTTCTAGCGGCTCTGTAGGTCTCAATAATAGTCCGATCAACGCGTAATTTTAAATAAGGTAAGAGTATATCACAAAGGAGAACCTTGCAATTTGAGATGGCGATCGGATAATATTTTGAGGGTTAAATGGACCAAAACTTTAGTGTGAAAATTGTGAAAATTTTTAATATACAGCTTATATCTTAATTCCTGGAAGTGACATTCCGGACAACTGAGATATACTTGAAAGTGAAACGCTTGACCTTTCAATTGATGCCAATTATGTTGGTGTGCATGATCAGATAACAGAGTTACAGCCTAATATATTCGGTTATTTGTTTGTATTGTAATAATAAACTCGCTAGAAGTCGCAATTATACATAAATAGTCACGAAATTTTGCACCGGGTAAGAGTATAGGTCGAAAAAGATGCCTACAATTTTGAATGATAATCTGATATTCTTTAGCGGGTTAAATGGACCATTACGTTTGTATGAAAAATATAAAAATTTTATTTTTGGTCGATATTTTAATTCCTTGAGGACATATATATTTCGCAAAGTAGCCTACATATGGAAAATAAACTCTGATATAAATTGCAATATAGTGTGTGCTAGATAACGGGCCTACTGCCTAATATATGCATATTGGGTTCTGTTTTGAGAACCACATTTTTATCCCATGCTACATATTGTCTCTCCAAAAGTTAATGTAACACCACGAAATATTCGTCCTAGACCCCTTATTTGGTATGCCAAAATTCATATCTCGACGAGATAAAGCGATTTAGCGATGTGTGTCCGTCCATTAAAAATTTTAAACAAGCTTAAGGCCGCAATTATGGACCGATTGTAACTAATTTTTTAAGGAGGTTGAGTTCGGGCCAGAATAGAAATGAATAGTTTTTGGTGATGATAGTGAAATGTTCAGGGGATGAAATGGACCAAAAACAAAATTTTAACCAATTTTGTAGCGGCTCTGTAGGTCAAAATGATAACCCGCAAAATTTTAAACAAAGTTAGAGTTTATGATGAAGAAAACGCGTACAAACCAACGTGAAGATCAGATATTACATAGCGGGTTAAATGGACTGAAACTGTTTTGTGAAATTGGTAAAAATTTACTACAGTAGTACTACATAAGTGGGTTTCATTACATTTTAGTTTGTGTGAACTAAATTTTCCTTTCCTGCTACAAAAATGTCTTTGTCATGCTAGATAACTTTTTGGTTTTGGTCATAAGTATTATACATTACATCTCTGATATTTGATAATTTAATTTTCACAATCATTGAAAAGAAGTTCCGTGGAGAGCGATCGTCCAGGGATAGTGGTATAGGGTATCCCATGGGCGGCTCCGTCCGACTATAGACTTTTCTTACTTGTTTTTACTAGAGTTGGGCCATCTCGTTCAATTGAACGATCCGGATCACTATCTCGTTCAATGGACACCAGTAATTTCTTTGACAAAACTGCGTATACTTAATTTCACACGTTGGTTTTTATGATGTTTCTCATTCGTCTTTGAACGAGGACAGTGATCCGGATCGTTCAATTGAACGAGATTACCCAACTCTATTTTTTACCCAATTATTAATAATCATACGCTCCATTGTTTAGCTATTATTAGCAATCATCCCCTGCCTGGGTAAGTTGCTTTAATGAACTCCCATTACTATAGGCCCAAACAGTTAATAATCCTATGCCTATTTATTAAGTTTCTTTTTCGCTTAATATTTTGTAGGGCAATAATGGCATCTCTTTCTCTTTGACGATAATAAGACGCTCAATGATGCCCAAAATTCAAAGGATTATTATATGAAGAAACAGTGTGAAAAAAGAACATGTGGAACATTGCAAAAATTGGTTTCTAAAAAGCAAAACTATCGCAACCGGCCCCCAAACACCAGACAACTTAAATGACAATAGTAATCACAGCAAGTCCTTTGCACATTTTTATATTCAATTTTTTCTTTCATCGCTTCGTTTAGTTCTTTTGAAATTCAAAAAGGGACAAGGGAAATGAAATCGTTCACAATGGGGTAAAGGTTTTAATAAGAATTATTTTCTAAAACATGGCTAGAGAGGGCAAGACTTGAGAAAGAATTTGTAAAAAATGTCTATGATTTGCAAACCACTTTCCTCGAAGCAATAGAAATTTGTCAATAGCTTAGACATACATATTCTCAAATACAAAACACCTAGTCAATAGCTAGGAACTTCCGTTCCCTTTTTATAAAAAGAAATCTACTATTCGTTTGACACAATAGGCTTAGGGTCTGTCACGGAAGCTGTTCGCTCAAATATATCCTCTAAAATTTTCAGTTATTGTTGAGCTATTTGAATCAACTATTCTCTGTTGTGTCTGTATCAATGTGAGTGTATGTAGTGGCTGGTTGTAGGCCGTTTCCAGTACCACTGTCCCACACAGAAATACTTTCACCCAAAAACCAAACTGAATTCGTTGCTTTCTTTCCTTGGAATTTAATAAGGGAAGAAATAAACGAAAGCATTTGCCAAACATTATTGACGTCTTTTGTCTAATTTGATGTTAAGTAAGTCTATTTATATACGCCTGTCATTCACTGGTTGGAGATGGAGGCAGTTAAAATCATTGAAAGCATTTTTTTGGCAAGATCAGCAACTTTAAAAAAGTATTAGAGGGGGAAAACAAGTTCACATTTTCGATTTAAGCAAAGATTCCCATTTTGTTGTGAGTGAATTGGAAGCATATCATGGCTGTGTTTTCACAACATTCGCGGTCCCTGACAAGAATAAACTACAACCATAAAGTCATGATAACAATAATGATGAAAAGGGCGGTGACCTGTCATCATTCCCATTTCTTCGTGGCAAAGGAATTTAAGCGATGCAATCAAGCAATGCGAAAGCAATAAAATTGAGAAAGTGAACAGAAATTATCCGTATCTGAGAACTCGATAATTGGGACTTTATTTCTCATTGAATAGCGAAAAATTTAATGGCGTGTGATGAACTTTATTTGATAAAAGTGTATGTAACTCACACTCCCAAAAGAGGAACATCATAAAGTGTAACAGAAGAAAATTAAATTAAAATTTCGGGAGATAAATTAGTTTACCCTTTTATCAATAGATGTCGTATACGTACTGTCGTAAGTCATAGGCCCCACGGTGTCCATAAAGATATAAGATTGATTTTAAGAGCTTGCATGGTATTATTGACTTTATGAAGGCCACAATATTGTTTAATTATTGACTGTGGTTCTAAGTTGGCTATACCAAATGTCTAAAATAAATTTTTAGACCTGTAGGGAGCCAACATTTTTCTATAAAAAATCTATTGCTCTGCAGAGTGCCAAAAAGTTTCCTGTAGACAAATTATAGACATAATTCAGTTTTTTTTACATTTTTAAATGGGTGGCGAATACGCGTTGTCGTCAATCATACCCCCCATGGTGACCATAAGCAAATAAAATTGATTGTTGGGCGTCACAACATTCTCAAAAGACAGTCTATGACCCTTCGTCTGTAGACAACCTACATGTCTATAGATCGCTTATGGGCATATGAAGGGGATACCAATTTTCTGTACAAAATTATAGGTATACGGAGGCCCAAAAAGTTGTCTAAAGGCAATCTTTCACCGTATAGCAATCTATGGCCTACGGAGACCCAGTAAGTTGTCTATAGACAAGATATGGCCTTATAAGAGGTCAAGAAGTTTCCTTTAGACTATCTATGGGCCAACAGAAATCCAAATAAATTTTTACACAAAATCGGTGAGCCTTCGGAACCCCAAAAAATTGTCTTTAAGCAATCTATAACCCTGCGTAGTGCCAAACAATTATTATAGGCAATATATTCCTTTACGAAGGTCAGAATGTAGCCTATGACCATGTGGAGGTCCTATTAACGGCCAACAATTTTCCGGTAGACAATCTATATTCCCACAAAGAGCAATAAATTTTTCTGTAGATAGAGGGCAAATAGTTGTCTATAGGCAATTGATGATTGGGGGGCATATACCCGTACATAACGTCATAAATTATATGCAAGGGAGGCCCAAAATGCATCTATGGAGCTCTACAGGAGTAAACAAGTTATTTACGGAAAATTATTTACGGTGACTCTACGGAGTGCCACAAATTTATCTATAGGCTAACTTTGGTTTTATAGAGGACTACACAATTTTCCGTAAACAATCTACGACACTATGGAGGGTCTTACGACCATATTGAGGGAAAAAAGTTTTCTTTAAACAATTAATGAGCCCTACGACCGGTTAACATGTTCTTCATAGAGAATCAAATACCCTAAGAAAGGACCTTTTTTACCAAACAAAATAGCAATGAAAGCGGGAACAGGAGAAGCGAAAGTCGTATTGCTTTCAATTTACTTTGTTCTATTTGTTTCCGTTCTTTTCCGTGATGTATTGCGATGTTGAAGCCTAGGATAATGGCTTCTTGCAAATGTTATCGACAAATCAGTTCTAAGCGAACAAACCACTTTGCATCGTTTGCCTTCAAAGCGGATTTTCAAACACATCTTCTTTTCTCTCCACAGTCTAAAACAAACACAGTAATACGCGGACACACAAGTACACTTAAATGTAGAACTAATCGACAACAATTCAATTGACTTGAATGCCAATCCTTATCATTCCCAACATCACCATCATCATCAGAGTAGCGCCAGATGCACGGTCGAATGCTTTAAATTGCAAGTAAATTCACTTGTTGTCATTGTCGTTCCTAACATCGTCATTTCACATTGCCACCACCTCCAACCCACTATCGTCATTGAACTCATCAGCAACAGATTTGTCATTTTTGTATCTTTGCCACATATGGCGGTACTTTGCTTTACACTGTTTCAAGTACAAAAATGTATATATGTATGTATGTCAAGTGATTTTAAATGCTTCGCATTTGTTTATTTTTGTGAAAGCAGGTTAGTCAAGTAAAAAGCAAAAGTTTAGTTTTTTATTTACATCTATTTCATTTATTCCTTTATTAATAACACAGTGCTACAGTGAAAATTTGCAGGGGTTCTAACGCATAAATTCGGTTTTGTGGGAGTCCACAGAAGACGAAAATACCTTTGGTTTCTTTGGGTCACTTCGGTTTTTCATTATATAACGGTAAATGCAGTGAAAAATGGACTTTCTTGGATTTTCAAATAATTGTACTGTTAGGTGTCGTTTACGCAGCCTAGAGCACAAGGAAAAACATTTTACTGTTTTTAATGCGTTTTTGTCGCACTTAAACCACTATTACTTAGCCATTTGTTAACCGATTTCAAAAATCTATGGCTTGTTCGAAAGGCATTACTCTCCCCTTTATAATGAAAAACAGTGTGTGCAAATCGGTTGTGGAAAAAAGTAGTAATGTCCGTTTAAAGTTGAAAATCCAAGAAAGCCCATTTTTCACTACATTTACCGTTATAAAATGAAAAACCGAAGTGACCCAAAGATACCAAAGGTATTTTCGTCTTCTATGGACTCCCACAAAACCGAATTTGTGCATCAGAAATCCTGCAAAAAAATTTTGTCCACTTTTGTATCACAGTGTAATCAATAAATCATAAATCGAATAATGCGGTTAACAACTCTTGTTCCTTCTGGAAATGAGTAGAAGTCGTACCGGAGAATATTTCTATTATATAAATAAGAAAAGGACATTATTACTCAATGTGCTATACTCTTACGCACCACCAAGGGAAAACTACATCCCAGCAAAATGTTACATGCCAAGATGCCATTCAATCATGGGTGCAAGTGAGCTGGCATGTCATCTTTTTAGCATCTTCATCGATGAATTTTATATGAGCGCGGACCCCAAAAGATGCTATTCGTTTAAAGCATGTCATGTACACCAATGCTTTGACATGTCAATTTCATCAATGCTTTGGCATGTCATTTCCACAAAGGCTTTGGCATGTCACATTATCATTACGACGAGAGTTTTGACAACGTTGGTTGTGATTTCGATTCTCCGACAACATCAAGCCTATTTTAAATAATTAGTCTTTTATATTTAGAGAAAATTTTATAAATAAAAACACAAAATTCATCTCTATTGGATCGATGGAATGTGTTCAAATGCTGATGAAATTATCGGATCTTTCACGAATTCTTTTGCATATGTTCAAATGCTGATGAAAAAATCGGATCTTTCACGACTTACTTTGCATTGGTTCAAATGAAAAGATGCCATGAAATCAAGTCATCCCATGGATCCCCTTCCTTAAAATTTTGCTGGGATCTTGTACAATATATTCTCCTCAACATGAACGATATTCGTGATATGATGTAATTAATGTGGTTTTCAAAACTAAGTTTGCTGTCAATGTAGAAACCAAGCGTTTTTATGTAGGAAGAAAACTGAATATTTTCTCCGTTGACAGTGACAGGGAAGATGCTCTAGGTCCATCTGTATCACAAACCACGATTTTGGTTTTAGATGTTGTTGTTGGCTTTTATTTGTTGAAAATAAGGTTTCTTGCGTATAACTATTGACAACACTTATACGCCACCTATAGCAAATATTTTAATTGAGAATTTACTTAGGAAATCTGGCACACTTATGTAGAAAAATAAACTTGATGTTTCGGACTTGCTATATTTTTTTTCAAAAAATTATAGTTATAAGCTTGGTAACTCTTGTTAAAAGCAAATAGATTATAAAGCTTTACAACACGTTCATTGACCCCATGTTGACTTTGTAGGAAGATTGATACCCAAGCGACACGAAAAAAAATTATAAACAATGATATTTCATAAAATCCACAAAATGAAAAAACGACATATGAGCGTTGTCAATAGTTATATGCCATATATTTGATTTCCTGATTTTAACATTTAATTTCCTTAATAAGTCCCAAACATACCTAAAGCTTTAAATATTTGGAGTTGAAAAAAAATTACAGGTATTTTATATTCATAAAAACCCCAAGAGTCTACAGAACTTCTTTCTCAGGAAAGCCATTTAGATCCTAGAAAGCAATACATATTCCTCAGAGAAAGCTTTTATTACTTACTATGCTTTTGACTCTCGGGCCCACTATTATTAAAAATTTTGGAAACTTTTCCTTTTGGAATATGTGACGAATGATTGTTGTCAATAGTTATACGCTATACAGATTATGTCATTCAATTTACTCAATAAATCCAAATCATCCGTAATTTTATTTAATATTTCGAATAGAAGCACGGCTTTCAGATATTTCTTTGCTTAAAGATCATATTTTAATTAAATTGTTCAATAAGTTCTCTGCCACAAAATATATATCGTCTGCTCCGTCGGAAAAGGTCGTAAGTCCACTTTTTTTGGAAATCGCGTTTTTGTTACAGGATGATAGTACAAGTCAAAACACATCGTATGATACAATGAAAATGGTAGTATGTGGGAAATGTATACTTTAAAAGAATACTACAGCTAATGTAGTTCAGATATAATGTTTAACGTCACCCATGGTTGGGGTACAATGTAAAGAACTAGCCTACACCTTTGGATGATAATCTGATGATATTTGGCGGAGCCTGTGGACCAAACTTTTGAACAAAAATGTGATAATTTTTATATTGGAACGAAAATTTACATTTGAAATCTTTTTTCCCCTATAAGCGAACTGATTATGAAAGATTGACTTCTGGCATTTTCATTGATACAAATTGGGATGCTGTATGTGTTCAAATACATCATATATTGATTTTTTTTGAAAAAAATAAAAAATTTTACTGTTTTTACTGTCGTATATCTTACTTAACTTTATCAAATGGTAATTTGTGGTTTCTCTAGGGACATTTATCTACATAACGAGATTAGTTTGTATTCTGAATTCAATAAAGTAATACCTTCTAACGGACGGGTAAGTGCAATGTTTATATTATTAAATGATTCTAAAATAATAATTGATTGAAATGATATTAAACTAAGAAGGCATCATGATTTTTGCTAACAAAGAGCAGTATGAATTTGGAATGGAATTAGACGATGGTGTCATGGGTCTAGTTCCCTATGGTTTTAAGGGTGATTCTGAAAGCTCTGATGACGTCAATGCCAAACATTCTAGAAGTAATAGAAACTTCTATACCAAATCACGAAGATCTATCTTAAAAGTTGCGAGCTGTATCTTAATTTCAAAAGACGGACAGGCGGTCATGGTTATACCGACTTAGAATTTTACTTTGGTCGGGTCTTATTGCTTAAATATGTACCCAGGATTGGGGAAACGGAATCGTTCGTAAGTTTTATATATAGCGCATTTAAAAAATAGGGCACAGGTGTAACCCGCTACTCCGAAATTCAACAAAATACATATATGTATAGCCTACTTAAACCAAGGGATATCCCTGTGCATAATCTGAAAAATTACATATACATATACTTAGGGTTCGAGATTCAACAACCGTTGCCTCGCAAATTAATTTTCTGACCGATACTTTCATAAATTTTACAAAAAAAGCGTTTTTGAAAAATAGGGCCTGCCCTGCCCCTCCTATATTCAAAAAAATATAAAGCCTATTTTCACCTCGCTTGTTCCTTGTATATTCTCTGAAATTTTCAAAAAAAAAAATTGGTTCAGCCGTTTTTGAGTCTATGCGGAATATACAAAAATACACACATTGTCTTTTATATGTAAGATTTCACACAAAAGTTCTGGTCCATTAAACCCGCTAATAATTTGTCTTAACTCAAATCATTCTTAAAATTTCGCTCCGATCGGAATATTACTGCGATCTACAGGGCAGCTACAAAGTCGGGTAAAAATTGTGGGTTTGGTCCATTTCACACCTTTTGATCATAACCAATGTCTAATGGGGTCACTTCTGGTCGGAACCCGACCTCTCCACAAAATTTCGTGGCGATCGGTCCAAAATTAAGGCTTGTAGTTTTATTACAATTGTTAATGGATGGACGTACACACATAGCTAGATCGCTGTATCTCGTCAAGATATGAAAAAATGGCAAGGGGAGGGGGTCTACGACGAATACTTCGCGGCGTTACACGAAAATTGGGAAAACAAACTTATAATACCCTTTCCACATTGTTTTGTAAAGTATAAATATTTCATTTAAAAAAGGCCGTAAATTGTAGGAAAAGGTCGTAAGTCCCTACAAAAATACAAAACTGTACAAGGAAAAGGTCGTAAGTCCAAAGACATCCAATTATCTCTCAAACGCGCCGGAATTTTATCAAACAAAGTACAGGTATTGAAGCGGAATAAACAAACGAAAATACTGCCTTTACCACCATAATAAAATCTTTAATACAGACAGCGCTGGAATGTTTTTTCTTTCTCCTGAAAAATTTATTGAGAGGGACTTACGACCTTTTCCGACGGAGCAGACGATATCTATTCCAAATTATTGACACTTCCACAGAAAATACATAAATAGCCATTAGAGATTAAAATAAAATTTATGTGAATTATATCAAATATCATGACAATAATTTTTATACCTTCAGCCTTTAGGCTGAAGAGGGTATTTACACTTTGATACGACCAAAAATGTGCCTCATCGAAATAATGGTTTTAGACCCCAAGTATGTTTGTACGATATCCGTTTCAGACAATTTGAGTAGATCTAGCAATGTCCGTCCGTCTGTCTGTCTGTCTGTCCGTCTGTCTGGCTGGCTGTCGCGCACGATAACTCTCGAACGGATCAATCGATTCGGTTCAAATTTTGGGTATCGAAATATTTTGTCCATATTCGATTTAAGTTCGAAGATGGGCCATATAGGTCCACTCCTTAAGGTACCTCCCCCACAAATGTTCAAAAATTGTCGCAAAACTTGTGCGCACGATAACTCTTGTAGGGAATAACCGATTTGGTCCATACTTTGCACATCGTGTAATTTCAACCAAGCTTAGATGAGGTTCCAATATGGACTCAATCGGTCCACTCCTTTGGGTACCTCCCACACAAAATTTCGGAAAAGTTCAGTTTAGGACCTGGTCTCGGATCGCTTTGATTTTTGTTTACGCAAGTTGTAGTCGCTATCCTCTATACGACGCTGTAAGTTTCATTAGGGGCAACTTCATACTTCCTGAGAAAATAGTCTGAAAGTTACAAAAAACTCTATGACACCGTGTGTAGTGGTTGGAGCGCAAAATAACTCTCGAGCGGATCTGCCGATTCGGTCCAAAATTTGGCTTCCGTAATATTTTGTCCAAACTTAGTTCAAGTTCAAAGATACATTATATCGGTCCACTCCTTCCGGTACCTGCCCCACAAAAGTTCGAAAATGTTCGGAAAATTTGTGCGTACGATAACTCTTGAAAGATTTGGCTTCCGTAATATTTTGTCCAAACTTAGTTCAAGTTCAAAGATGGATTATATCGGTCCACTCCTTCCGGTACCTGCCCCACAAAAGTTCGAAAATGTTCGGAAAATTTGTGCGTACGATAACTCTTGAAAGAAGTAACCGATTTGGTCCATACTTTGCACATTATGAAATTTCTACTAGATGAGGTTCCAATATGGACTCAATCGGTAAACTCCTTCCAGTACCTCCCACACAAAATTTCGGAAAAGTTCAGTTTAGGACCTGCTCTCGAATCGCCTTGGTTTTTGTTGTAAAATCTTGTATTCATTGTCCCCTATACGAAGATACAAGTTTCCTCAGGGACAAGTCCATACTTCCTGAAAAAATAGCCCTGAAAGTTGAAAAACAAACCCTATGACACCATGTTTATGGGTGGAAGCGCAAGATAATTCTCGAACGGAAATGCCGATTCCGGCTAAAATTTGTCCTTCGTAATATTGTTTCCAAACTTACTTTAAGTTCGTTAATATCGGTCCACTCCCTTCAGGTACCTACCCCACAAAAGTTCAAAATATTCGGAAAAATTGTGCGCACGATAACTCTTGATGAGAGTGACCGATTTGGTCCATACTTTACACATTCTCATAATATCTACCAGATATAGATCAGGTTCGAATATGGACTATATTTTTCACTCCATCCCGTACCTCTCACATAAAATTTTGAATAACTTCACTTTAAGACCTGTTATTGAACCACTTTGATTTTTGTTGAAGCAACTTACATTCGCTGCCTTAATTACGATGGTAAAAGTTGTTTCAGGGGCAAGTCCATACTTCTTGAGAAAACAGCCCGAATGGTGTAAAAACCCCTATAGCACCCCCATGGTCTATGTCGGTCCATTCCTTTAAGTACCTTTTCCGCAAAACTTTTGAACTTTAATCCTAATCAACTATTTTGTCGGTTCATACGACCAAAATTTTGAAACCCTCTAAATACATAAGTTTTTTTGTGAAAAAAGTGTTTCAATTTGCACAGGCTGAGGGTAGATCTCTGTCGGCAAAGTCGACTGATACTTTTTTACTTGTTATTTTTTCTTCTGACAACTGTTAGACTTTCATTTTCATTAAATTTCCTGTCGCAGCACGAAATGCGGAGCAGCATTGATGGCCTTGGTCCTATTGATATCATTCGTAGTTTAGGTTGTTATTTATTTATAAATAAATGAGATTGATATTAAGATATATAAGAAGTCAACATTTATTCCCCTTGCTTGGTTCTCCTCCCAACATCACTCTAATCTCCCTCATTCATTTCAATAGCTGACAACAAGCAAAACAGCAAACCAGTCGAAACTGCGTCAATTCTATTTATATTGTTATCAAAAATTTACAAAAATATATTCGACAATGATTCCGATTATGTCTGCCCTAGGGGGAGAATAGAAGTACGAATAGAAACGCAAATAAGCGGCAAGAGCTAAAAACAAAAGAACTCTAAAGCGTGGCAATAAACGTATTGATGATGATGATGATGTGCTTCAACGGATTTGTTTATTTTAAATGTTCAAATGAAATGGAAACGTAATGTCTATAGTAAGCTAATGAAGAACGGTTAAAAGCGGCGATAAGAAGTAGCAAAAATTTCATGGGTATAAAATATAATATAGTGGAAACGGACTCAAAGAAGAAAATAGTTTAACGTATACACATAAAACATTTTTAGTTTGAGTGACGTATACGTATTGGCACTAATCATACGCAATGTGATACGAATAAAAATTCTACAGCAAAATAATTTTCAACCGGTGGTAGTATACCGCCCTACCATTCGTTAGGGTTTTATAATGATACAATTAATGAGGTAGAAAATGATCGGAAAAACTAAATAAATACAATACCTCCCCACTTTTTGGAAGAATTACTGTTCTTAAAATAATTATTTCTTAGATATTTTCATTTAGTTTTAAAATTAAGAAAAACGAATGGATCTATTTTACCAGGAATCCTTTAATTGTATCTTAACATTTATTTAATTATTACTTATTATATTTTATTAATTAATATTGCTTTATTTTCAGAAGTCACATGTAGAACGACCCTGGGACCATATCCCGTCTAAAGTTATACCATGCCATTTTGGTGCGATATTTAAGCATGGTTTTGGAGATCGCTATGGAAGCAAAAAGGTCCCGCCTAACGATCCTTCCATACATAATGTTTACTTGACTGGACATCGGTTTCAGAGGGGCCCGTGGGATTAACTTAGGGAAGTATCAATATTTGATTGTAATCTTATGACATACTAGCAAAATGCCCGCTACTTCGTATGCGGAAAAGGAACAATATTCAAATAAACAATATTTAATATGGTGAACACTGAAATTTTTTATGTGCTAATACCTATTTGAATTGATATTAAATTTCTTTCAAGTACTGTTCGTACACGTTTTGTTCGAATCTCAAAAAAAGACCACTACACTTCAACAGCGGCCTACATTTTAAATTTCAGTCCATGTTTTAGTCCCAATTTACATTAGGCGAGTTTACTTGCGGTAATTGTCAGTTTGTAGGTGAGAGAGGGGGCTGAGAGGCAAAGGGTTACCATATGCCTCACCTCTCTCTCCATCAAACTGACAATTGCCGCAAGTAAACTCGCCTAATGTAAATTGGGACTTATAGAACGGTATGGGTATTTTGAAAATTGTATCCACATTTTCCAACAGAATTTTGGAATTTGTGATATCAAAATGTAGAAAACCGATCGAATCCCCGGTCAGGCAACATCAAATTTTCGACGGTGGCAAAATACCCCACAGTAATGTTGTCGACATTTCCTGAGTATTTCAGCCATGTAAAACTTTTCTACAAGTGGTGTCGTAAGGCACGCCGTTCGGACTCGACGATAAACAGTAGGTCCCCTATCATTAAGCTAATATGAATCGGGGTGCACTCATTGATATGAGAGAAGTCTCCCATCTGGAATGTTTGTGGAACAATTATTACATTATTTAGAAACCGAATTCGTGTTAACATAGAAACAATAGTACAATATTCAGTACAATTTTTGAATCCAGAACCTTAGCTCATATGTTACAGTTTTAGCTCTACTTGTTCACCCAATGTCAATGGTATTACATGTAGAAACCTTTCATACATTTAAAGACGGATTTAAATAAACATTCTGATCCAAGTCAACAGTTATTCTCATAACAAATTTCATTTATCGATTCACCCAGTACCAGTGATTCAATATTTAGTATTATTTAATACTTCTAGTACACTTATTGTACGACCACCTCTAACAATGAACCTGACAAATCAATAATATATCAGAATTTCACTTCTATACCAAATGTATTGCCATTTTGTACTTTTCACGCACTAATGATATAATTCCATCTTCATTGCTACAGCCAACGTCAAATTTAATAGCATTTAGTACATTTCGTATTTCTCAATAAATCAACCAGCCCTCAGCCTAGTTTTAGAATTTGTATGCATTTTAAAAAATCCGTATCTAAACACCAACACAATCCCTCATACAACAATTCGAAATTCCACCTATAGCCCAATACAACACCAAACTGGTACCAAATTTAGTACTTATAGTATGTATAAGTTCCAAAAATTACTTCCTTTTTTCCAAAACTACAGTATGCAATGTTCATATTCGTACAAACTTCAAAAACGAATAAAATCGTTATTAATTCCATATTTTATATTAAAATATGATATAATTGATGGGGATTCCTATATCGAAGAAAGATTTAAAAATAACAAAACAAATTTTTAATTTATTCTATCATTTATAGATGGCACCTGTGTGGGTGGCAAAGTTCGTATTCGTACACGTAGAAGCACTGTATATTTGTACTATTTAAGGATTTTTAAAGCAAAATACCACCAATTGTTGTTGTTTTCTTATCTTAGAGTGCTCTGCTGTAGAAAAATTTAAAAATAACTATCATTTAATTAAACATTTTTCATGAATAAAAAGTCGGACGAACATCCGAAATACTTAAGATAGATGTCATTGAAACGGTTAACTATGTCAACTTTTTCTCGAGTTTTGAACGGAAATAGCTAATAGCAGCCCTTCTGCAATAATATTCAAGGTTTTTTATGAAAATAAATGTTGTCAGCGTTCGGAAATGCAACGAAACGTAATCCGGGTTAAGGCAACGCAAATACATGTTTTGGTTTCTACGTCGTAAGAATCGCAATTTCTGTATTATATTTGCCACAAAATGTATTGAAGTTTTAGAATAGGGTTTCGAAAATCATCTTATATCGAAAACTGTGAGAAATTATGAGGAACAATTAAACTGTAGATGTCTTTATACTGTCTCCGTGCGACTGAAATTTTACGCTTACTATCACGAGGGTTATGATTGATAAAATTGGAAAAACAATGACTTTTATTTGTAGAAAATTATATTTCTTTACCAAACGGTCCTACATGAATGCATAAATGTCAAAAGAATTAAGTAAATTTGCTAAGAAAGAACGTGGGGTAACCTATTGAAGAAATTCATTATTTTCGGGGACATTTTCGCCCTTAATTATCTATTTTTTCTCGTAATTTCCGATATGTCTTGACATAACAAAATTTTCGAAACCCTATTCTTATACTTCAATACATTTTATGCCAAATATAAAACAGAACTTGCGATTTTTACGACATAGAAACCAAAAATGACTTTACGTTACATTAGCCGGGATTACGTTTCGTTGCATTTCCGTACGTTTGAAACATTTATTCTCATATACGACCTAGAACATTGTTGCAGAAGGACTGCTATTAGCTATTTCCGTCCAAAATTCGAGAATAAATTACCATACACATTTTTCTTAAGTATTTCGGATGTTTGTCCGACATTTTATTCATGCAAAATGTTTTATCAAATTATCATTATTTTTACATTATTCTACAGCAGAGCCACTTTAAAAGAAGAAAACGACAAAAATTGGTGGTATTTTGCTTTAAAAATCCTTAAATACCACAAATATATAGTGCTTCTAGGTGTACGAATACGAACTTTGCCACCCACACAGGCTGCATCTATACCTAAATGATGGAATAAATTAAAAATTTGTTTTGTACTTTTTAAATCTTTCTTCGATATAGTAATCCCCATCAAATATATCATATTTTAATATAAAATATGGAATTAATAACGATTTTATTCATTTCTGAAGTTTGTACGAATATGAACTTTGCATACTGTATATCCAAAGCGCGATTTAGTATTTTTCGTATACATTAGTACGAATTTGCAAAACTTCCTCTCTATCTCCACTCTAAACGTCAACTGCTATTCTAATACCGAATTTCAAAATTTCATCTCTACCCCTTTACACAATAACAATTTGGACCAAATTTTGTGCCATTTAGTAATTTTCGTACACTTGTTGTATGTATGTATATCCAAATCACATCCATATCTCAACCCTACACACCAACAGCGGCTATAATACAAAATTTCCGAATTCCACTTCTATTCATAATACCATTAATACTTTTCGTATGAAAGTACGAATTTCAATAACTATCTCCAACAGTAATTGCGAATTTGAGGATTCCACCTCTATCCGTCCACCCAAATCAAAATTTTACCAAATTTAGTACCATTTATTAATTTTCGTACCCATAAGTACGAATTTCCAAAGCTACCTCAATGCAACACTCCATAAGTAATCTTGATTATAAATTTCACGATTCCAGCTCTATCTGTACACCCAAATCCAAAATGTACCAAACTTAGTACCATTTAGTACTTTCCGTACCCATAAGTACGAATTTCGAAAGCTGCCTCAATCCTACACTACATAAGTAATCATAATTCCAAATTTCAGGATTCCAGCTCTATGCGTCCACCTAAATTTAATTGTACCATATTTATTACCATTTAGTACTTTCCGAATTTCCAAGACTAAGTCAATCCAACAGTAATCATAATTCCAAATTTCAGGATCTTAGCTCTATTCGTTCCCCCAAATCCAAATTGAACCAAATTTAGCACTTTTCGTACCCATAAGTACGAATTTCAAAAAACTTCCTCAATCCTACACTCCAACAGTAACCTTAGTTCGAAATTTCAAAATTCCAACTCTATCCGTTCACCCAAATATAAATTGTACCAAATTTAGTACATTTAGTACTTTCCGTACCCATAAGTATGAATTTCCAAAACTACATCAATCCTACACCCCATCAGTACTCTT
Source organism: Musca autumnalis (assembly GCF_047663935.1). NCBI lineage: Eukaryota > Metazoa > Arthropoda > Insecta > Diptera > Muscidae > Musca > Musca autumnalis. The sequence continues at coordinate 22,345 of NW_027412201.1, forward strand.
AATTCCAAATTTCAGGATTCCAACTCTATCCGTTCACCCAAATATATGTAAATTGTACCAAATTTAGTACTTTCCGTACCCATAAGTACGAATTTCCAAGACTAACTCAATCCTACACTCCAAAAGTAATTAAATTCCAAATTTCAGGATTCCAGCTCTATCCGTTCACCCAAATCCAAATTGTACCAAATTTAGTACATTTAGTACTTTCCGTATCAGTTCACCCAAATATAAACTGTATCAAATTTAGTACATTTTGTACTTTCCGTACCCATAAGTATGAATTTCCAAAACTACCTCAATCCTACACTCCATCAGTAATCCTTATTCCAAATTTCAGGATTCCAACTCTATCCGTTCACCCAAATATAAATTGTACCAAATTTAGTACATTTTGTACTTTCCGTATCCATAAGTATGAATTTCCAAAACTACCTCAATCCTACACTCCATCAGTAACCTTAATTCGAAATTTCAGGATTCCAACTCTATCCGTTCAACTAAATTTAAATTGTACCAAATTTAGTACCATTTAGTACTTTCCGTACCCATAAGTACGAATTTCCAAGACTAACTCAATCCTACACTCCAAAAGTAATTTAATTCCAAATTTCAGGATTTCAGCTCTATCCGTTCACCCAAATATAATTTGTACCAAATTTAGTACCGTTTACTACTTTCGTACCCATAAGTAAGAATTTCCAAAACTACCTAAATCCTTCACTCCATCAGTAATATTAATTCCAAATTTCAGGTTTCCATGTCTATCTAAATCCAAATGTACCAAATTTGGTACCATTTAGTACTTTTCGTACACATAAGTATGAATTTCCAAAACTACCCCCATTTCTCAATCGTACACTTCAACGGTAATCTAAATTCCAAATTTCAGGTTTTTAGCTCTATCCGTTCACCCAAATCCAAATTGTACCAAATTTAGTACCATTTAGTACTACTCGTACACATAAGTACGAACTTCCAAAATCATTTCCTTATATCAACACCACTTCCCAACCTTGATTCCCATACCAAATATGAAGATTGTAGCTATATCCGCTCAAAATATACAATTGGTACCAAATTTAGTAACTTTTCGTACACTTATAGGTCGAATTTCCAAAAACCCTTTGGTACATCTTTCTAACTCTCCATCAGTTACCCTCATTCCAAATTTCAGAATTCTAGCTCTTCCCGTTTGCCTAATACAAAGGGTACCATATTTAGTACCTTTTAGTACTTTTCGTACCCTTCTAGGTCGAATTTCCAAAAACCCAGCCTTATCTCACCCCTACACACCGACAGCAACCCACAGTCAAAATTTCAGCATTCTAGCTTCAGCGGTTTCGTCTGGGCGATGATATGTCAGTCACTCAGTCACTCACTCACTCACTCACTCACTCACTGAGCTCTTTTATATATATAGACTAGCAAAATGCCCGCTACTTCGTATGCGGAAAAGGAACAATATTCAAATAAACAATATTTAATATGGTGAACACTGAAATTTTTTATGTGCTAATACCTATTTGAATTGATATTAAATTTCTTTCAAGTACTGTTCGTACACGTTTTGTTCGAATCTCAAAAAAAGACCACTACACTTCAACAGCGGCCTACATTTTAAATTTCAGTCCATGTTTTAGTCCCAATTTACATTAGGCGAGTTTACTTGCGGCAATTGTCAGTTTGTAGGTGAGAGAGGGGGCTGAGAGGCAAAGGGTTACCATATGCCTCACCTCTCTCTCCATCAAACTGACAATTGCCGCAAGTAAACTCGCCTAATGTAAATTGGGACTTATAGAACGGTATGGGTATTTTGAAAATTTTATCCACATTTTCCAACAGAATTTTGGAATTTGTGATATCAAAATGTAGAAAACCGATCGAATCCCCGGTCAGGCAACATCAAATTTTCGACGGTGGCAAAATACCCCACAGTAATGTTGTCGACATTTCCTGAGTATTTCAGCCATGTAAAACTTTTCTACAAGTGGTGTCGTAAGGCACGCCGTTCGGACTCGACGATAAACAGTAGGTCCCCTATCATTAAGCTAATATGAATCGGGGTGCACTCATTGATATGAGAGAAGTCTCCCATCTGGAATGTTTGTGGAACAATTATTACATTATTTAGAAACCGAATTCGTGTTAACATAGAAACAATAGTACAATATTCAGTACAATTTTTGAATCCAGAACCTTAGCTCATATGTTACAGTTTTAGCTCTACTTGTTCACCCAATGTCAATGGTATTACATGTAGAAACCTTTCATACATTTAAAGACGGATTTAAATAAACATTCTGATCCAAGTCAACAGTTATTCTCATAACAAATTTCATTTATCGATTCACCCAGTACCAGTGATTCAATATTTAGTATTATTTAATACTTCTAGTACACTTATTGTACGACCACCTCTAACAATGAACCTGACAAATCAATAATATATCAGAATTTCACTTCTATACCAAATGTATTGCCATTTTGTACTTTTCACGCACTAATGATATAATTCCATCTTCATTGCTACAGCCAACGTCAAATTTAATAGCATTTAGTACATTTCGTATTTCTCAATAAATCAACCAGCCCTCAGCCTAGTTTTAGAATTTGTATGCATTTTAAAAAATCCGTATCTAAACACCAACACAATCCCTCATACAACAATTCGAAATTCCACCTATAGCCCAATACAACACCAAACTGGTACCAAATTTAGTACTTATAGTATGTATAAGTTCCAAAAATTACTTCCTTTTTTCCAAAACTACAGTATGCAATGTTCATATTCGTACAAACTTCAAAAACGAATAAAATCGTTATTAATTCCATATTTTATATTAAAATATGATATAATTGATGGGGATTCCTATATCGAAGAAAGATTTAAAAATAACAAAACAAATTTTTAATTTATTCTATCATTTATAGATGGCACCTGTGTGGGTGGCAAAGTTCGTATTCGTACACGTAGAAGCACTGTATATTTGTACTATTTAAGGATTTTTAAAGCAAAATACCACCAATTGTTGTTGTTTTCTTATCTTAGAGTGCTCTGCTGTAGAAAAATTTAAAAATAACTATCATTTAATTAAACATTTTTCATGAATAAAAAGTCGGACGAACATCCGAAATACTTAAGATAGATGTCATTGAAACGGTTAACTATGTCAACTTTTTCTCGAGTTTTGAACGGAAATAGCTAATAGCAGCCCTTCTGCAATAATATTCAAGGTTTTTTATGAAAATAAATGTTGTCAGCGTTCGGAAATGCAACGAAACGTAATCCGGGTTAAGGCAACGCAAATACATGTTTTGGTTTCTACGTCGTAAGAATCGCAATTTCTGTATTATATTTGCCACAAAATGTATTGAAGTTTTAGAATAGGGTTTCGAAAATCATCTTATATCGAAAACTGTGAGAAATTATGAGGAACAATTAAACTGTAGATGTCTTTATACTGTCTCCGTGCGACTGAAATTTTACGCTTACTATCACGAGGGTTATGATTGATAAAATTGGAAAAACAATGACTTTTATTTGTAGAAAATTATATTTCTTTACCAAACGGTCCTACATGAATGCATAAATGTCAAAAGAATTAAGTAAATTTGCTAAGAAAGAACGTGGGGTAACCTATTGAAGAAATTCATTATTTTCGGGGACATTTTCGCCCTTAATTATCTATTTTTTCTCGTAATTTCCGATATGTCTTGACATAACAAAATTTTCGAAACCCTATTCTTATACTTCAATACATTTTATGCCAAATATAAAACAGAACTTGCGATTTTTACGACATAGAAACCAAAAATGACTTTACGTTACATTAGCCGGGATTACGTTTCGTTGCATTTCCGTACGTTTGAAACATTTATTCTCATATACGACCTAGAACATTGTTGCAGAAGGACTGCTATTAGCTATTTCCGTCCAAAATTCGAGAATAAATTACCATACACATTTTTCTTAAGTATTTCGGATGTTTGTCCGACATTTTATTCATGCAAAATGTTTTATCAAATTATCATTATTTTTACATTATTCTACAGCAGAGCCACTTTAAAAGAAGAAAACGACAAAAATTGGTGGTATTTTGCTTTAAAAATCCTTAAATACCACAAATATATAGTGCTTCTAGGTGTACGAATACGAACTTTGCCACCCACACAGGCTGCATCTATACCTAAATGATGGAATAAATTAAAAATTTGTTTTGTACTTTTTAAATCTTTCTTCGATATAGTAATCCCCATCAAATATATCATATTTTAATATAAAATATGGAATTAATAACGATTTTATTCATTTCTGAAGTTTGTACGAATATGAACTTTGCATACTGTATATCCAAAGCGCGATTTAGTATTTTTCGTATACATTAGTACGAATTTGCAAAACTTCCTCTCTATCTCCACTCTAAACGTCAACTGCTATTCTAATACCGAATTTCAAAATTTCATCTCTACCCCTTTACACAATAACAATTTGGACCAAATTTTGTGCCATTTAGTAATTTTCGTACACTTGTTGTATGTATGTATATCCAAATCACATCCATATCTCAACCCTACACACCAACAGCGGCTATAATACAAAATTTCCGAATTCCACTTCTATTCATAATACCATTAATACTTTTCGTATGAAAGTACGAATTTCAATAACTATCTCCAACAGTAATTGCGAATTTGAGGATTCCACCTCTATCCGTCCACCCAAATCAAAATTTTACCAAATTTAGTACCATTTATTAATTTTCGTACCCATAAGTACGAATTTCCAAAGCTACCTCAATGCAACACTCCATAAGTAATCTTGATTATAAATTTCACGATTCCAGCTCTATCTGTACACCCAAATCCAAAATGTACCAAACTTAGTACCATTTAGTACTTTCCGTACCCATAAGTACGAATTTCGAAAGCTGCCTCAATCCTACACTACATAAGTAATCATAATTCCAAATTTCAGGATTCCAGCTCTATGCGTCCACCTAAATTTAATTGTACCATATTTATTACCATTTAGTACTTTCCGAATTTCCAAGACTAAGTCAATCCAACAGTAATCATAATTCCAAATTTCAGGATCTTAGCTCTATTCGTTCCCCCAAATCCAAATTGAACCAAATTTAGCACTTTTCGTACCCATAAGTACGAATTTCAAAAAACTTCCTCAATCCTACACTCCAACAGTAACCTTAGTTCGAAATTTCAAAATTCCAACTCTATCCGTTCACCCAAATATAAATTGTACCAAATTTAGTACATTTAGTACTTTCCGTACCCATAAGTATGAATTTCCAAAACTACATCAATCCTACACCCCATCAGTACTCTTAATTCCAAATTTCAGGATTCCAACTCTATCCGTTCACCCAAATATATGTAAATTGTACCAAATTTAGTACTTTCCGTACCCATAAGTACGAATTTCCAAGACTAACTCAATCCTACACTCCAAAAGTAATTAAATTCCAAATTTCAGGATTCCAGCTCTATCCGTTCACCCAAATCCAAATTGTACCAAATTTAGTACATTTAGTACTTTCCGTATCAGTTCACCCAAATATAAACTGTATCAAATTTAGTACATTTTGTACTTTCCGTACCCATAAGTATGAATTTCCAAAACTACCTCAATCCTACACTCCATCAGTAATCCTTATTCCAAATTTCAGGATTCCAACTCTATCCGTTCACCCAAATATAAATTGTACCAAATTTAGTACATTTTGTACTTTCCGTATCCATAAGTATGAATTTCCAAAACTACCTCAATCCTACACTCCATCAGTAACCTTAATTCGAAATTTCAGGATTCCAACTCTATCCGTTCAACTAAATTTAAATTGTACCAAATTTAGTACCATTTAGTACTTTCCGTACCCATAAGTACGAATTTCCAAGACTAACTCAATCCTACACTCCAAAAGTAATTTAATTCCAAATTTCAGGATTTCAGCTTTATCCGTTCACCCAAATATAATTTGTACCAAATTTAGTACCGTTTACTACTTTCGTACCCATAAGTAAGAATTTCCAAAACTACCTAAATCCTTCACTCCATCAGTAATATTAATTCCAAATTTCAGGTTTCCATGTCTATCTAAATCCAAATGTACCAAATTTGGTACCATTTAGTACTTTTCGTACACATAAGTATGAATTTCCAAAACTACCCCCATTTCTCAATCGTACACTTCAACGGTAATCTAAATTCCAAATTTCAGGTTTTTAGCTCTATCCGTTCACCCAAATCCAAATTGTACCAAATTTAGTACCATTTAGTACTACTCGTACACATAAGTACGAACTTCCAAAATCATTTCCTTATATCAACACCACTTCCCAACCTTGATTCCCATACCAAATATGAAGATTGTAGCTATATCCGCTCAAAATATACAATTGGTACCAAATTTAGTAACTTTTCGTACACTTATAGGTCGAATTTCCAAAAACCCTTTGGTACATCTTTCTAACTCTCCATCAGTTACCCTCATTCCAAATTTCAGAATTCTAGCTCTTCCCGTTTGCCTAATACAAAGGGTACCATATTTAGTACCTTTTAGTACTTTTCGTACCCTTCTAGGTCGAATTTCCAAAAACCCAGCCTTATCTCACCCCTACACACCGACAGCAACCCACAGTCAAAATTTCAGCATTCTAGCTTCAGCGGTTTCGTCTGGGCGATGATATGTCAGTCACTCAGTCACTCACTCACTCACTCACTCACTCACTGAGCTCTTTTATATATATAGATTACTTTGTGTGATTTTGTTTTCATTTCAGGAGGTCTGCTAGCATGGAATTTATTGAATCTGGATTTCGCCTTCTGCATCGTGTCTAAGAGAGGGGTTCACTGGTTTGAGGATCTGAATGGGTGAGTTAATCTATGAGAGTGCATTAATGTGGGTATTGATATAATCACAATTTGACTTTGTGTCCTGGTAGATTCAAATCCTTTCAGCATCTGCACGTAAAAAAATCCATTAGATGTATGTTTCCGAAGTAATGACAGAAAATTTCCATTACCTCACTTCAATTTATATATAATCTTATGTCTTTCCATATCTTTCCTGTATCGTTTCAGAAGGATTTTATTTACGATATGATGAATAAAACATTGAAAAACAAACAGATATGCCGTCTTTACGCGACAAGAAACAGAAGGAAATCCCGCAGATATACAAAACATAGAAAACAATGAATTGCGGAAACTATCCTATTCTCGCAAGTGACCTAATTGACTTCCTACATAACTCCACATTTTCATATATATCATTTGATTACACTGTGCAGCAGCATTTTTGGGGGGTGGAAAATTTCTTTTGGAGATGAAAGCCCTTGATGAGTATACTAAGAACCCAAAAGGAAATTTTCGCCATAGGTCAAGTTTCTGAGATATCGCGCGATGAAATTTTTGATTTTTTCCCTATAATACTTGGGAAAATAGCTCCATATCTCAGTTTGGCGTTGTTGTAGCTTCATTTTGTGGTGACATGTCTTCAGTGAAATCGATTGGCGAATCTTTTTGTAGAACATTACATTCTTCTAACCCAATGCCTTTCATGTCCTTTTCGTCCTTTATTTCTTGAACCGTAGTGAAAGTACCACAAGATGAGATTTTTCAGCATCCAAATATTCTACAAAAATTTTACTCAGAAGATTTTAGGTACGGTTCCCTTTGACAACTAATCGATTTTGTCCCGTTTTCATTGTCCTTTTTGACATTTAATCGGTTTTGGTTCACAAATAAACTATGTTTTGTTTTTCTGTATATTCGTCATTGGGTATTTATTGGTATGTACACATAACTATTTGTTATTGCTTATGTAGACATCTGGGGTGCTTCTGAAATATTTACCACAAATAGCTATTGTAATGATGAACACGTTAATAACAAATTTTCTTGGAGGATAGATCCGGTTATCTCAATTTTGGAACCGGATATTCCGACATTAAAACCGATTTTTGAACAGGTTTTAAGTAACCGATTAAACTTATATGTATACCGTTAAAAAGCTTATAGAGTTGTCAATCAAATTAAATTAATTCGCTTCTGAAAACTTTGTTAGTTGCAATTCTAGAACAAAAAACCGTTTTCTCAAACCGTTTTTAAGGAAAAATATCAATACGCGCAAATATGGAGATCAAAGGCTGGGGGGCGAAAAATGCTTTTTGGCGATGAAATTCGATGAAGATAACATTACGAACCCGGAAGGACAGTTATGCCGTAGGTCAAACTTCTGAGTTATGGCGCGATCAAATTTCGTTAGGGTTTTTCTCATGTAGGTATGTATAGTTTGTCAAGAAAGAATTCATTTCGCCATAACTCAGAAGTTTGACCTACGGCATAACTGTCCTTCCGGGTTCGTAATGTTATCTTCATCGAATTTCATCGCCAAAAAGCATTTTTCGCCCCCCAGCCTTTGATCTCCATATTTGCGCGTATTGATATTTTTCCTTAAAAACGGTTTGAGAAAACGGTTTTTTTGTTCTAGAATTGCAACTAACAAAGTTTTCAGAAGCGAATTAATTTAATTTGATTGACAACTCTATAAGCTTTTTAACGGTATACATATAAGTTTAATCGGTTACTTAAAACCGGTTCAAAAATCGGTTTTAATGTCGGAATATCCGGTTCCAAAATTGAGATAACCGGATCTATCCTCCAAGAAAATTTGTTATTAACGTGTTCATCATTACAATAGCTATTTGTGGTAAATATTTCAGAAGCACCCCAGATGTCTACATAAGCAATAACCAATAGTTATGTGTACATACCAATAAATACCCAATGACGAATATACAGAAAAACAAAACATAGTTTATTTGTGAACCAAAACCATTTAAATGTCAAAAAGGACAATGAAAACGGGACAAAATCGATTAGTTGTCAAAGGGAACCGTACCTAAAATCTTCTGAGCAAAATTTTTGTAGAATATTTGGATGCTGAAAAATCTCATCTTGTGGTACTTTCACTACGGTTCAAGAAATAAAGGACGAAAAGGACATGAAAGGCATTGGGTTAGAAGAATGTAATGTTCTACAAAAAGATTCGCCAATCGATTTCACTGAAGACATGTCACCACAAAACGAAGCTACAACAACGCCAAACAGAGATATGGAGCTATTTTCCCAAGTATTATAGGGAAAAAATCAAAAATTTCATCGCGCGATATCTCAGAAACTTGACCTATGGCGAAAATTTCCTTTTGGGTTCCTAGTATACTCATCAAGGGCTTTCATATTCAAAAGAAATTTTCCACCCCCCAGACTTTGAGTTCCATTTTGTGTCACAGTGTTATTTATCGCATTGCAATAACATACAAAATTAAATAAATGAAAAAAAATAGTTAAAGTATTTTTTATATATAATAAAAATTACAATAACACTGTGCGACACGAAAATTATTAACCATATTTTGACACCGCAGCGTGATAGAAGATCAAAAATAAGAAGACACGTGTCCCGGCGTTTTTACCTATCACTTCAACTTTCGCGGTTATGGGCACCCAAAAACCTGAGTCTTTGATGTCAAAAGGAATCATTTTGTCAGGCACATATCTTCTAAGCCGCTTGGAATATGGGATTACTTGTGGTGGCAAGGTTCTGGCTCTCGTCCTAAAAAATAACAATTGTGAACACATAAAATGGGTGACGTAGGGGATGAAAGATACCAAGGATCTGTCCTTATCGGCTTTAACATGGCAAAGTCCAGGATTTATCTTGGTCTCGTTTTCATCTCAAGTGGACACTGACCTCCCCGTAGTGTCACCTGGGGTAGCTACCTTTAACACCCGTTAAAGTTACTGAGCAAAAATGTGCCGCGCGTTCAGCCATAAGAACTTCAAAAACTTGGGTTTGGGCGTAGGGTTAGTAACCCTCCCCTAGAAAAAGTAGCCTACTATGAAAAAACAAAAGAAAAGAAAAACAAATACCTCTAAAGCTGACGACCCCCGCAAACGTTTTAAGGGCCATGATCTGCGAATCTGCACATGGAATGTTCGCACTCTTTATAGAGGAGGTGCAGTTTACGCATTGGCAGATGTACTGGAAAAGTACAAGGCCGACATTACTGCCATACAGGAAATACGATGGAATGGGAAAGGCGTCACAACAACACCTTAAGGTGACGCACTGTATTATAGCTGCCATGACATAAAGCATGAGTTTGGTTGTGGATTTGTAGTTGGTCGGAGATTAAAACACCTGGTCTCCAGCTTCACACCAGTGAATAAAAGACTTGCTACAATTCGAATAAAAACAAAATTCTTTAACATCAGCTTTATTTGCGCCCATGCACCCACTGAAGACAAAGACGAACAGACCAAAGATATATTTTATGAGCGCTTAGAAGAAACATATGCCCGTTGTCCTGCCCATGACATTAAAATTATTCTAGGCGATTTTAATGCCAAAATTGGAAAAGAAAATATCTTTGGCCGAAGAGTAAGAAAATTCAGTCTCCACTGCGAAACATCTGACAATGGTATGATGCTGATAGACTTCGCAGCGGCAAAAAACATGGAAGTTAGCAGCACCAGATTTCAACATCTCGACATCCATAAGGGCACTTGGCTCTCTACAGATCAGAAAACAAGAAATCAAATTGTTCACGTTGTGATAGATGGAAGACATTCATAGAGCGTGTTGGGTGTGCGTTCGTTCCGAGGAGCAAACATAGACTCGGACCACTAGCTTGGTGCAGCAAAGGTACGCACCCGGTTAAACGTAGCAAACAAAGTACGAACAGACACAACACGAAAGTTAGACATCGCTAAGCTGCAATCACAACAGATAGCCACAGCATATACCACTCAACTAGCCCATATTCCACTCAAAGCACTCCTCATCCCGACAACTTATCAGCGCAATGGCAAAGTATTGCCCACTCCATGCAAACAGCCGCAAAATCCATACTTGCATACCAGAGACTTCCACCAAGGAATCCATGGTATGATCAGGAGTGTCGTGCTGCTACCGAAGAGAAAAATGCGGCATATAGGGTTACTTTACAATCCGTAGCAACGTGTAGCGCACGATAGAGATATCGGGAGAAAAGGAGAGAGGAGAAACGTCTTGTCCGCAGGAAAAAGAAAGAGAGATGGAAAAGTGGGAGTGTGAAAAAATCGAGATATACAGGAACCAGAATGAAGTCCGAAAATTTTACCAAAGAGTGAAACATCAAACTGATGGCTTTGGTACAGGCACATTCTCCTGTAGAGGCCAGAAAGGTAATTTGGTAACTGATGCAGATAGTGTGCTCAGGATATGGAAAGAACATTTTTCAAAACTGTTGGTATCCAATAGCGGCGAAGACGACGAAGATACCACAGACCCAATTCCAGAAGATGGTATTGAATGTATACCGCCCAGCCAAGATGAGGTAAAGATAGCAATAAATCGGGTGAAGAATAAAAAGGCAGCAGGAGCCGATGGCTTACCAGCCAAGCTGTTCAAAACCGGAGGCGACACGCTGATAAGGTGTATTCATCAGCTAGTAGCACCATCTTGAAGGAAGAACGAGTACCCGACGATTGGAACCTGAGTATCCTGTGCCCAGTCCACAAGAAGGGAGATAAGACTGTATGCTCTAACTATAGGGGCATAAGTCTACTTCTTATTGTCTACAAGATCGTGTCAGGGATATTGTGCGAACGACTAAAGCCTATGGTCAACGAAATAATTGGACCATACCAATGCGACTTTAGACCTGGCAAGTCCACCATTGACCAGATATTTACCCTGCGGCAAATCCTGGAGAAGACCCAAGACATGCAGATCGACACCTACCACCAATTTGTCGATTATAAAGTGGCCTTCGACTACTACCTTCAAAGGTATTCCAAGCCATGTCTGAATTTGGTATCCCCGCAAAGCTCATCCGGCTTTGTAAAATGATTTCAAATGACACGAGGTACTCAGTTAAAATAGGAAAGAACCTCTCCGAAGAGTTTAGTACCAAAAGAACTTTCAGATAAGGACACAGCCTTTTGTGTGATCTTTTCAACATCCTGCTAGGAAAGGTTATACGAGAGGCAAATGTCAAAAGAAGTGGCACAATCTACACCAATAGCCACATGTTACTTACTTATGCTGATGATATAGACATCATGGGACGATCAGTAAAAGAAGTAACTGATACCTTTATGATGGTCGAAGGAGAATCTGCTAAAGTGGGTCTGCCGGTAAACGGTGAGAAGACAAAGTTAATGGTGTCGACGCGTCCTATAATTTTGAGGTAGTAAAAGACTTCGTCTACCTCGGCACCTCAGTAAACACAACAAACGACATCAGTTGTGAAATAAAAAGAAGAATTGTATTGCCCAACAGATGCTACTTTGGTTTAAGTAAGCAGTTTAAAAGCAAAGCCACCCCTCGTCAAACAAAAATGACGCTTTACAAAACACTGATTCTACCCGTGCTGATGTATGGCTCCGAAGCCTGGGTACTTGCGCAATCAGACATGGCAGTGCTTGGTGTGTTTGAGAGAAAAATTCTTCGAAAGATCTACTGACCAATCTGCTTTGACGGTGAATATCAATGTCGCATGAACCACGAGCTGTATCTGCTATACAACGACATCAATAATGTTAAACGTATCGAGATGCAGCGATTGCGTTGGCTAGGCCATATCATAAGAATGAGCGATGATGAACCCGCTAAAAAGGCATATAAATACTGACTGCTTGGCGGTGTACGCAGAATTGGCAGGGCAAGGTGGCGCAAACAAGAGGATAAAACTTGAATTTGTTTAGCTATTTTGGCCATTAAGAACCGTTTGCACAGAATTCGTATGTTATAAAAAGTTGTTTATTGAGATCTAAGGAACATTTTGCTAGTTGGTTGTTTGCTTCAATTTTAATCGGTTTAATATCTGCAGACTAAAATCCGAGAAAAAAATATAATGATGAAGTTGAATAGATTTTATGAGTTCCCAATTATTATTCTTTAGGACGAGAGCTACATTTTTGCTTCCTCGAGTAGTCCCAAATTCCAAGTTGTTTAGAAGTTATGTGCCTGACAAAATGATTCCTTTTGACATCAAAGCCTCAGGTCTTTGAGGGCCCATAACCGCGAAAGTTGAAGTGATAGGGAAAAACGCCGGGACACATGTCTTCTTATTTTTGGTCTTCTATCACACTGTGGTGTCAGAATGTGGTTAATAAACTATGACTCCAAAAATGACACACAGTGTAAATAAAAGTAATAAAATATTTGACGTCGTCATATATACGCTGCCATATCTGATGTGTTTTTGCAACTTTGATGATCCGCAATTTGTCTCTAAAAATCAACTCAATTCCTTCGATGATTCTAAAAGTTAATATGTATAAATATGATTCTAAAAGTTAATATGTATAAATAAATGGACTACAACAGGTAGACTATATCAATTTTTCTTTGAACATCTTAAAAATTGCAATAACATATGCCAATTGAATTAATACAAAAAATCAATACAGCAAAATCTTCCTTTTTCTAACTGTTTTCTAGAAAATGACAGTTCAGCGATATTTTTCTATAGAAATTTTAATATAGAACAACTCAACTCAGCAAATTTTTCCATAGAAAAAGTCAATTCACCGAAGTATTTCTTATAGAAAAACTCAATTCACCTACATTTATCGGTAAAAATATCCATTTCGGTAAGGAGTTTTTTCGACATTTTTACGTCAGCATTCAAGTTCTCAACGTTGACTCTAACACTAAAGGCAACATTAAGACATGTGTTTTTTTTTTTAAATATTCTACAGCTTAAATGTAAAAATGTTCTTAACAACTTTTAAGTAGCTTGAGTACCTGTTGTTGTACAACAAACAACAGCATACTCATCAACTTTTAGTGATTGCAGAGACAGTAACAACATTTATTTGAGGTTTTACTTGATGACATTGACAAATAAAACAAGTAAGCAAAGTCTATAGTCGGACGGGGCCGACCATGTGATACCCTACACCACAACCTCTAGGAATTAAGTATGTGCAACCGCCTTGCCCCCTGAATGACCGGTTTCGATGCCCAGGCCTGGCCACATAAAATTGTCAACGGTGGCAAAATACCTCTTTGTAATGTTGGCGATATTTCCTGAGTATTTCAGCAATAAAAAACTTATCCACAAGTGCCAACTTAGGGCATGCCCTTCGGATTCGGCAATAAAAACTAAGGCACATATCAATGATCTAATATAAATGCATTGATATAAGAGAAGCCTCCCATGTCCCTACTGGGACGTTTGTGGAACAATTATACAAATAGTCCATTGTGGTTACATATTGTGCGCACCAGCCAGCTAGACAGTAAGAGAGACAGGTGAACGGACAGGGCTAAATCGACTCCAAATTGCCAGAAACTTATTTCGTCCAAATATACTTGGGGTCTAAAACCATTATTTCGATTTATAATGGACAGACGGACACACGGACGGACGGACACACATCTCAAAATCGCTTTATCTCGTCGTGATATGAAGATGGGTATACAACATTGGGGGTCTCCGACGAATATTATAATACCCTTTCCACATAGTGGTGTAGGGTATAAAAACTGGATATATTAGGCTGTAACTCTGTTATCTGATCACGTACATCAACATAATTGACATCAATTGAAAGGTCAAGAGATCGTCTTCCAAATATAAATCACGAGTGGGGCATGTATCTTTCAGGAACAAAGATATAAGCTGTTTATTAAAAATTTTCACAATTTTCACACAAAAGTTGTGGTTCATTTAACCCTCTAAATATTATCTGATCGCCATCTCAAATTGCAAGCTCTTACCTTATTCAAAATTTCGAGGCGATCGGACTATTATTGCGACCTACAGAGCAGCTACAAAATCGGATAAAAATTATGTTTTTGGTCCATTTTACCCGCTAAATATTTCACGATCATCACCAATTAAAATAGCGATCTATTCTGATGTGAAACCGACCTCCATACCAAATTTCGTGACGATCGGTCCATAATTGCGGCCTGGAGTTTGATTACAATTTATAATGGACAGACGGACACACGGACACACGGACGGACGGACGGACGGACACACATCTCAAAATCGCTTTATCTCGCCGAGATATCAAGATTGGTATACCACATTGGGGGTCTCCGACGAATATTTCGCGGTGTTACATGAATTTTTCCCAAAACAAACTTATAATACCCTTTCCACATAGTGGTGTAGGGTATAAAAATATATATGTACTCTTAGACTTGTTGTTTTTCCTGCTGCTGTCGTTAATGGTTTTATTGCAGAGATACACAAAATAAACTAAATCAGAGCAAAAATAAACATATAACCCTCGCTGAACCATGCCTTAAACACTTGGGCACTAAAATATAAACCAGAGTCACACCACAAAGCTATTATGAGATGTGATCTACCTTAATCCACATCCACCCTAGGCAGTCTTGGCCATTTGTTAACTTACTGAAGTGGCTTTTAGTGCATCCTCACACAGTAAAGGGTAAACACTCACTCTCATTTAAATCTGTTACATGCGTTAACAAACAAACTGCAAAGCAATCAAACACAAATACACACCAGTACACATAAACACACACTGAGTAAAGCAAAATCTTTACAAGCACACAGCCAGCCACCACATCCTCACACAGGGCATAATGTATTTGCAAAAGACACTTCATGATTCACGAGAGAACATAACACAGATGCCAGTAAAGAGTCGCCAAAGGTCAGTTGGGTAGCTGAATGTGGTGCCAATAAAGGTGACCATGTTCCAAAGGATTACACATAGCCACATGTACACAAACATACCTAGCTGTAGCCTTTATTTTGATGGTGTTGTTTTTTCGCAATGCCTTTTTTATTTGGGCTATGTATTCCATTGGCGTTACTTCACCCTTCCAACTACGTTAGTTATGCTTAGCTCATTAAATGCGTTTTGGGAACACTTGGAACATACTCGTATAACATATAACGAGATTTTGTTCGCTTACGAATAAAATATAGCTGAAGCTTAGATTTAAATCACTTTTCTGAATTAAGGCTTTCTGTAGTAGAATTTCCTTAATGAAAAAATTGCGGAATTGACTTCATTTATAGAGAATCATCGCTGAATTCAGTTTTACTCTAAAAAACTTTGCTCACTTTGCATTTTTTTTCTTTTCTGTTAGCTGACTTGATATTTTCTATAGAAAAACTTAGCTGAACTGACTTTCGTTGAACTAACTTTTTCTATAGAACAAGTCAGTTCAGCGAACTTTTTCTATAGAAAAAGTCAGTTCAGCGAACTTTTTCTATAGAAAAAGTCAGTTCAGCGAACTTTTTCTATAGAAAAAGTCAGTTCAGCGAACTTTTTCTATAGAAAAAGTCAGTTCAGCGAACTTTTTCTATAGAAAAAGTCAGTTCAGCGAACTTTTTCTATAGAAAAAGTCAGTTCAGCGAACTTTTTCTATAGAAAAAGTCAGTTCAGCGAACTTTTTCTATAGAAAAAGTCAGTTCAGCGAACTTTTTCTATAGAAAAAGTCAGTTCAGCGAACTTTTTCTATAGAAAAAGTCAGTTCAGCGAACTTTTTCTATAGAAAAAGTCAGTTCAGCGAACTTTTTCTATAGAAAAAGTCAGTTCAGCGAACTTTTTCTATAGAAAAAGTCAGTTCAGCGAACTTTTTCTATAGAAAAAGTCAGTTCAGCGAACTTTTTCTATAGAAAAAGTCAGTTCAGCGAACTTTTTCTGTAGAAAAAGTCAGTTCAGCGAACTTTTTCTATAGAAAAAGTCATTTCAGCGAACTTTTTCTATAGAAAAAGTCATTTCAGCGAACTTTTCTATAGAAAAAGTCATTTCAGCGAACTTTTTCTATAGAAAAAGTCAGTTCAGCGAACTTTTTCTGTAGAAAAAGTCAGTTCAGCGAACTTTTTCTGTAGAAAAAGTCATTTCAGCGAACTTTTTCTATAGAAAAAGTCAGTTCAGCGAACTTTTTCTATAGAAAAAGTCAGTTCAGCGAACTTTTTCTATAGAAAAAGTCAGTTCAGCGAACTTTTTCTATAGAAAAAGTCAGTTCAGCGAACTTTTTCTATAGAAAAAGTCAGTTCAGCGAACTTTTTCTATAGAAAAAGTCAGTTCAGCGAACTTTTTCTATAGAAATTCTATACAAAAAGTCAATTCAACGAACTTTTTCTATAGAAAAGGCAAATTCAGCTAACTTTTTCTATGGAAAATGTCAACTCAGCGAACTTTTTCTATAGAAAAAGTCAATTTAGTGAACTTTTTCTATAGATAAGCCAAATTCAGCGAACTTTTTCTATAGAAAAAGTCAACTCAGCGAACTTTTTCTATAGAAAAAGTCACAGCACCGAACTTTTTTCGATAGCAAAATTCAACTCAGCGAACTTTTTCTATAGAAAAAGTCAACTCAGCCAACTTTTTCTATAGAAAAAGTCAACTCAGCCAACTTTTTATAGAAAAAGTCAGTTCAGCGAACTTTTTCTATAGAAAAAGTCAATTCAGCGAACTTTTTCTATAGATAAAGTCAGTTCAGCGAACTTCTTCTATAGATAAGGCAAATTCAGCGAACTTTTTCTATAGAAAAAGTCAACTCAGCCAACTTTTTCTATAGAAAAAGTCAACTCAGCCAACTTTTTTTATAGAAAAAGTCAGTTCAGCGAACTTTTCTATAGAAAAAGTCAGTTCAGCGAACTTTTTCTATAGAAAAAGTCAGTTCAGCGAACTTTTTCTATAGAAAAAGTCAGTTCAGCGAACTTTTTCTATAGAAAAAGTCAGTTCAGCGAACTTTTTCTATAGAAAAAGTCAGTTCAGCGAACTTTTCTATAGAAAAAGTCAGTTCAGCGAACTTTTTCTATAGAAAAAGTCAGTTCTGCGAACTTTTTCTATAAAAAAATTCAGTTCAGCGAATTTTTTCTATAGAAAAAGTCAGTTCAGCGAATTTTTTCTATAGAAAAAGTCAGTTTAGCGAACTTTTTTTATAGAAAAAGTCAGTTCAGCGAACTTTTTCTATAGAAAAAATCAGTTCAGCGAACTTTTTTTATAGAAAAAGTCAGTTCAGCGAACTTTTTCTATAGAAAAAATCAGTTCAGCGAACTTTTTCTATAGAAAAAATCAGTTCAGCGAACTTTTTTTATAGAAAAAGTCAGTTCAGCGAACTTTTTTTATAGAAAAAGTCAGTTCAGCGAACTTTTTCTATAGAAAAAATCAGTTCAGCGAACTTTTTCTATAGAAAAAATCAGTTCAGCGAACTTTTTCTATAGAAAAAGTCAGTTCAGTGAATTTTTTCTATAGAAAAAGTCAGTTCAGCGAACTTTTTTCTATAGAAAAAGTCAGTTCAGCGAACTTTTTTTTATAGAAAAGTCAGTTCAGCGAACTTTTTCTATAGAAATTCAGCGAACTTTTTCTATACAAAAAGTCAATTCAACGAACTTTTTCTATAGAAAAGGCAAATTCAGCTAACTTTTTCTATGGAAAAAGTCAACTCAGCGAACTTTTCTATAGAAAAAGTCAATTTAGTGAACTTTCTCTATAGATAAGGCAAATTCAGCGAACTTTTTCTATAGAAAAAGTCAACTCAGCGAACTTTTTCTATAGAAAAAGTCACAGCACCGAACTTTTTCGATAGCAAAATTCAACTCAGCGAACTGTTTCTATACAAAAAGTCAACTCAGCCAACTTTTTCTATAGAAAAAGTCAACTCAGCCAACTTTTTCTATAGAAAAAGTCAATTCAGCGAACTTTTTCTATAGAAAAAGTCAATTCAGCGAACTTTTTCTATAGATAAAGTCAGTTCAGCGAACTTCTTCTATAGATAAGGCAAATTCAGCGAACTTTTTCTATAGAAAAAGTCAACTCAGCAAACTTTTTCTACAGAAAAATTCAACTCAGCAAACTTTTTCTATAGAAAAATCAATTCAGCGAACTTTTTCTATAGATAAAGGCAAAGTCAGCGCACTTTTTCTATAGAAAAATTCAACTCAGCGAACTTTTTCTATAGAAAAGGCAAATTCAGCGAACTTTTTCTATAGAAAAAGTAAACTCAGCGAACTTTTTCTATAGAAAAATCAATTCAGCGAACTTTTTCTATAGATAAAGGCAAAGTCAGCGAACTTTTTCTATAGAAAAAGTCACAGCACCGAACTTTTTCGATAGCAAAATTCAACTCAGCGAACTGTTTCTATACAAAAAGTCAACTCAGCCAACTTTTTCTATAGAAAAAGTCAACTCAGCCAACTTTTTCTATAGAAAAAGTCAACTCAGCCAACTTTTTCTATAGAAAAAGTCAATTCAGCGAACTTTTTCTATAGAAAAAGTCAATTCAGCGAACTTTTTCTATAGAAAAAGTCAATTCAGCGAACTTTTTCTATAGAAAAAGTCAATTCAGCTAACTTTTTCTACAGAAAAATTCAACTCAGCAAACTTTTTCTATAGAAAAATCAATTCAGCGAACTTTTTCTATAGATAAAGGCAAAGTCAGCGCACTTTTTCTATAGAAAAAGTAAAACTCAGCGAATTTTTCTATAGAAAAATCAATTCAGCGAACTTTTTCTATAGATAAAGGCAAAGTCAGCGCACTTTTTCTATAGAAAAATTCAACTCAGCGAACTTTTTCTATAGAAAAGGCAAATTCAGCGAACTTTTTCTATAGAAAAAGTAAACTCAGCGAATTTTTCTATAGAAAAATCAATTCAGCGAACTTTTTCTATAGATAAAGGCAAAGTCAGCGCACTTTTTATATAGAAAAATTCAACTCAGCGAACTTTTTCTATAGAAAAAGTCAACTCAGCGAACTTTTTCTATAGAAAAAGACTATTCAGGAACTTTTTCTATAGAAAAAGTCTATTCAGGAACTTTTTCTGTAGTAAACTTTTTCTATAGATAAAGGCAAAGTCAGCGCACTTTTTCTATAGAAAAATTCAACTAAGTTAACTGTTTCTATAGGAAAAGTCAAGTCAGCGCACTTTTTCTATAGAAAAAGTCAATTCTGCGAACTTTTTCTATAGAAAAAGTCTATTCAGGAACTGTTTCTATATACAGCGAACTTTTTTTTATAAAAAACTAAATTCAGCTAACGTTTTGTCACTTCGGTGAAAGTTTTTATAGAAGAAGTTAATTCAGTAAACTTTTTCTATAGCAAAAATCATTTCACCGAAATCAGGGTTTACTTGCCATCTTTTCATTTCTCTAAAAATGAACCACAAAAATATTTCTTGCCATGGAAAGGTGCTAAGAAACACATATATTCATACATATACGAGGGCAGTTCGGAAACTTCTTAGCCTAGCACAAAAAGCGCGGTATAAACAGAAAAAAGTTAAGTGTTTCGGAAACTTCCGTCTCTGTTATGAACACATGTTAAATTTTGTTTCGATCTGGCAACTCCTTCATATAGAAACAGGTGTTCAAAAAAGACGCATCCGCAATTTCTTTACAATGGAAAAATTAGAAATGCGTGCTGTCATTAAATATTTACATAAAAAAGGTTTATCGGGACAAAGAAATTCATAATGATATGGTGAATGTGTTAGGTGAAAGTGCTCCTTCATATGCAACAGTAAAAAATTGGGTTGCTGAATTTTAAACATGGTCGTACAAGCATTGAAGATGAGCCACGTAGTGGACGTGCAAAAACAGCAACAACAACAGAAATTATAGCCAAAGCGCATGATATGGTATTAAATGATCGACGAATAAAAGTGCGTGAAATTGTTAATATCATGAGCATCTCAAATGATCGAGTCCATTTAATTTTGCATGAAAAACTACAGATGAAAAAGCTTTCTGCAAAAGGGTGCCGCATTTGTTAACAGTCGATCAAAAACGCATAAGAATGAACATTTCTCAAGCTTGTTTGGATCGTTTTAAGCGAAATAAAATGGATTTTAAGCGTCGTTTCATAACTGTTGATGAGACATGGATCCACCACTATACTCCAGAGACAAAAGAACAATCCAAACAATGGACTGAAGCTGGAGGAAGTGCCCCAAAGAAGGCAAAAATAATTCAATCGGCTGGTAAGGTTATGGCAACGGTTTTTTGGGACTTCAAAGGTATTTTATTGATTGACTATCTGCAAAAGGGTAAAACAATAAATTCAGAGTACTATTGCAACCTTTTGGATCAATTAAATGTACAAATTCTAGAAAAACGTCCTGGCTTACAACACAAAAAAATAATTTTTCATCAAGACAACGCACCAGCGCACAAGAGTGTTTTAACAATGGCTAAAATCAACGAATTAAAGTACGAGTTGCTTGACCACCCACCTTATTCTCCTGATTTAGCTCCCAGTGACTTTTACTTGTCCCAAATCTAAAAAAATTCCTTGCTGGCAAGCGTTTTACCTCAAATGAAGATGCTATTACAGTTGTAAACCACTATTTTGAAGACCTTGTGGAAAACTATTTTAATCAAGGGATAGAATTGCTAGAAAAGCGTTGGACTAAGTGTATTGAAGTTTCAGGCGATTTATATTGAAAAATAAAAATATTTTTGAAAAACTAACTATTCTCTTTCATTGATAGGCTAAGAAGTTTCCGAACCGCCCTCGTATATGCGAATGTTTGTATGTACATTATTCCGACAACCTTCTCCGTATTCCATGATACTGCCATTTCTGTATCCGTCTATCGCCCGCAAAAATAACCACATACTTTGATGGTATGGCTGTCCATCCATTCTTTCTTATTGCCCACACATGCAACAAAATGTCAAACTATTTTTCATATTTTATTTGTAGCGTTTTTTGACAATTACTGAGAGTGCCACAGCTGTATATAAGCGAGCCAAACCGACAATAATACCACCATCGTCACCATCGCTATCATGTGAATGTTTACGGTCGTCACTGATACACAAAGCAGGTTCCTTAGGATTTGTTTCTCCTTCTCGCTATGTCCTTTCGCTTGTTGTCAGGAATGGTTGTTATTGTTGTGTTTATTGTATGCATCCTGGCATTGCATTGCACATCCGATGGAAAATGCAATTTTATTTTTCACGTTTAAGATAGAATGACAGGAAGAAAAAATAGCAGGACTTGGAGAAAAATTATGAAATAGAAATTATATCAATCGGAATGATGGGTAAACAGATGCTGAATGAAATGAAAGTGGTAAAATAATTTTTCTATAGAAGAACTTCGCTGAATGAGTTTTTCCATGGAACAATCTAGCTGAAGTGAGTTGAGTTTTTCGGTTGATATACTCTGCTGAATTGAATTTTTCTATAGAAAAACTACGCTGAAACGTAACTGAATTGATTTTTTTCTGTTGATAAACTCTACTGAATTAAGTTTTTCTATAGAAAAACGTAGCTGAATTGAAATTTTCTGTTGAAAAACGTAGCTTAATTGTGTTTTTCTATAGAAAGACTTCGCTAAATTGAGTTTTTCTGTTGAACATCGTACGTGAATTGAGTTTTTCTATAGAAAAGCGTAGCTGAATTGAATTTGCTGTTGTTAAACTCAGCTGATTTAAGGTTTTCTTTAGAAAAACTTAGCTGAATTGAGTTTTTCTATTGATAAACTCTGCTGAATTAGCTGAATTGAGTTTGCTGTTGTTAAACTCAGCTGATTTAAGGTTTTTTTTAGAAAAACGTAGCTGAATTGAGTTTTTCTATTGATAAACTCTACTGAATTAGCGTTTTCTATAGAAAAACTTCGCTGAATTGAGCTTTTCTATTGAAAAGTGTAGCTGAATTGAGTTTTTGCATAGAAAATCCTACCTAAATTCTGTTTTTCTACGGAAAAATTTTGCTGAATTGAATTCTTCGATATAAGAACTTCACTGAGTTGATAACTCTGCTGGATTAATTGAGTTTTTCTGCGCTGAATTGGGTTTTTCTATTGAAAAACGTAGCTGAGTTGAGTTTGTCTGTTGTTAAACTGTGCTTAATTGAGTTTTTCTAAAGAAAAACGTAGCCGAATTAAGTTATTTCTAAAATAAAACCTAGCTGACTTATTCCCCATTTTCAGCCGAATCGGGAAATAAATGCGACCTGTACGTTGCGAACGGACGGACGAACATGCATAAATCGACTCAGAAAGAGATTCTATATATATCCCTAGAAGGAACAAATGCATAAAGACGTAACACCCCTTACCACAATGTGGTGTAGGGTATAAAAACGTAAGTGAATTAATTCTATCGAAGAAAGTAGCTGAATTGATTTTTTCTATTAAAAAGCATAGCTGAATTGAGTTTTTCTACAACAAAATGGGAGCTGAATTGATTTTTTCCATAGAAAAACCTAGCTGAATTGCGGTCTTCTATAGAAAAACCTAGCTGAATTGCGGTCTTCTATAGAAAAACGATGCTAAATAGTTTTTCTTTTAATAAATGCAGTGCTGTATTGTGTTTTTCTATTAAAAAGTAGCTGAATTTAATTTTTCTACAGAACAACATAGCTGAATTGAGTTTTTCTGCAACAAAATGGGAGCTAAATTGAATTTTTCCCTTAAAAACGTAGCTAAATTGCGATCTTCTATAGACAAACACAGCTGAATTCAGTTTATCTATAGAATAACATTGCTGAATAATTTTTTTACAAAACTGTGCTGAATTGAGTTTTTTATTGAAAAAACTTAGCTAAGTAGAAGTTTTCTATAGAAAAATTATGCTGAATTTAATTTTTATATAGAAGAATGTTGCTGAATTGAGGAATTCTTCAAAAAGGGTGCTGAAGTGAGTTTAACTTTACTGAATTGATTTTTTTAGAAAAAAAATATGCTGAATAGTGTATTTCTCTAGACAAATTTTACGAACATGAGTTTTTTCATACAAAAACTTCACTGAATTGAGTTTATCTACGGAAAAGCGTAGAGGAATTGAGTTTTTCTATAGGCAAATCTAGCCGAATTGAGTTTTTATATAGAAAATCTTTGATGAATTGAGGTTTTTCTATAAAAAAGCGTAGCCTGTTCACTGAACTACCTGTTTTCACTCCACAACGTATGCCCTCTACAAAAAACAAAAAAAAAAAAAAAAAAACAATAAACCTCAAACTTTCACAAAGAGGCTGCAATGTATCATGCAGTATGAAACTAAAAAAATAATGTGATATCTCTGCCCGTTCCTTCCGTATTATAAGGAACAAAAAAAAAAAACGAAAAATATAATTTTGCAACAAAACGACACATGTTCAACAACTACCTACAGGCAAAGGAATTTACCACCGAACACAGAACACCGGTAACACAGACCATTTTACATAAAACATGCAAGAGATGATGTTCCGGACTGCATGTACTACACAACACACCGAACCACTGAACAAAATTCAGTTACAGTATTACAGTATGCAAATATCTTCGAATATAAATGAGTCTTTATAAAAGGGGAGTTTCTGCTTCTGAAGCAAATCTAGTAGTAGATTGTCCTTGAGTATAAGTTTATTTAATTTTTTTCTTTGTTGCTTTCGTAGAAAATCCTTGTGCTTAACGTCCAAATGTGATGTGCTGCAATCTCAAAAACATGGTCTCCAAGTATTTGTTTACACCAATGGTGAGCTTTTTGTTATTTATTTTGGCCACAATGCATTTCTAACATAAGTGTATATATGTATGTGCGAGTGTGTGCTGACGTGCACGTAGGAATCTAAGGATATGTTAACATGTTCCCAGTACTAAAATTTCAAATAATCAAATGCGAAACATGACAAGACTACTTGCAAGTAAGGTAAAGCATGGTTGGACATGTTCGTTATGCAGCTGTTAAATGCTAAATAGTCTGGAATTCATTTAGACCTTAAAGGGAATGTTGTTAGTATTAAAGGTAAAGCAGGATATGAAGATCTGTTGAAAATTGTTGTGTATTTGTTGTGCTGTTAAAAATAGTTCATTGAATTGACTTTTCTAAAAACGGCTTTCAAAGGAAAAATAAATTAGAAAGACAATAAGTGATAGAAAAAGTCAATTCAGCGAACTTTTTTATAGAAAAAGTTAATTCAGCGAACTTTTTCTATGGAAAAAATCAATTCAGCCAACTTTTTCTATAGAAAAAGCCATTTCAGCGATCTTTTTCTATAGAAAAATTCAATTCAGCTAACTTTTTCTGACTTTATCTAATGAAAACTCAGTCAAGAAAACTCCGTTGAGGGGACTATTTCTATGGAAAAATCCGATAACGTTTCCTATAGGAAAATTATTTTAGCGAATTTTTCTTACAGAAAAAGTAAAAAATTCGCTAATTTTTTCAGCCAACGTTTTCTATAGAAAAAGTCAACTCAGCAAACTTTTTCTATAAATGAACTATAATGCAGCGAACTTTTTCTATAGAACAATTCAATTCTGGGACATTTTTCTGTAGAAAAGTTCAATTCAGCAAACTTTCTTTTATAGAAGGGGTCAATTCACGAACCTTTTCTGTAGAAAATGCCATATCAGAGAACATGTTCTATAGAATATTTTAATTCAGCGAACTATTTTTATAGAAAAAAACATTTTAACGAACATTTTCTATAGAAAAAGTCAATTCAGCGAACTTTTTCTATAGAAAATGTCAATTCAGCGAACTTTTTCGATAGAAAATGTCAATTCAGCGAACTTTTTCTATAGAAAAAGTCAATGCAGTGAACTTTTTTTATAGAAAAAGTCAATTCAGCGAATTTTTTCTATAGAAAAAGTCAATTCGGCGAATTTTTCTATAGAAAAAGTCAATTCAGCGAACTTTTTTTTATAGAAAAAGTCAATTCAGCAAACTTTTTCTATAGAGAAAGTCAATATGACCAACCTTTTCTGTAGAAAAAGTCAATTTGACGAACTTTTTCTATAGAAAAAGTCAATTTGACGAACTTTTTCTGTAGAAAAAGTCAATTCGACGAACTTCTTCTATAGAAAAAGTCAATTCGACGAACTTTTTCTATAGAAAAAGTCAATTCGACGAACTTTTTCTATAGAAAAAGTCAATTCGACGAACTTTTTCTATAGAAAAAGTCAATTCGACGAACTTTTTCTATAGAAAAAGTCAATTCGACGAACTTTTTCTATAGAAAAAGTCAATTCGACGAACTTTTTCTATAGAAAAAGTCAATTTGACGAACTTTTTCTATAGAAAAAGTCAATTCGACGAACTTTTTCTGTAGAAAAAGTCAATTCGATGAACTTTTTTTGTAGAAAAAGTCAATTCGACGAACTTTTTCTATAGAGAAAGTCAATTCGACCAACCTTTTCTGTAGAAAAAGTCAATTCGACGAACTTTTTCTATAGAAAAAGTCAATTTGACGAACTTTTTCTGTAGAAAAAGTCAACTCAACGAACTTTTTCTATAGAAAAAGTCAATTGGACGAACTTTTTCTATAGAAAAAGTCAATTGAACGAACTTTTTCTATAGAAAAAGTGAATTCAACGAACTTTTTCTATAGAAAATGTCAATTTGACTAACTTTTTCTATAGAAAAAAGTAAATTTGACGAACTTTTTCTATAGAAAAAATCAATTTGACGAACTTTTTCTATAGAAAAAGTCAATTCGACGAAATTTTTCTGTAGAAAAAGTCAATTCGACGAATTTTTCTATAGAGAAAGTCAATTTGACCAACCTTTTCTGTAGAAAAAGTCAATTCGACGAACTTTTTCTATAGAAAAGTCAATTTGACGAACTTTTTCTGTAGATAAAGTCAATTCGACGAAATTTTTCTATAGAAAAAGTTAATTCGACGAACTTTTTCTATAGAAAAAGTCAATTCGACGAACTTTTTTTATAGAGGAAGTCAATTTGACGAACTTTTTCTATAGAAAAAGTCAATTCGACGAACTTTTTCTATAGAGAAAGTCAATTTGACCAACCTTTTCTGTAGAGAAAGTCAATTCGACGAACTTTTTCTATAGAAAAAGTCAATTCGACGAACTTTTTCTATAGAAAAAGTCAATTCGACGAACTTTTTCTATAGAAAAAGTCAATTCGACGAACTTTTTCTATAGAAAAAGTCAATTCGACGAACTTTTTCTATAGAAAAAGTCAATTCGACGAACTTTTTCTATAGAAAAAGTTAATTCGACGAACTTTTTCTATAGAAAAAGTCAATTCGACGAACTTTTTTTATAGAGGAAGTCAATTTGACGAACTTTTTCTATAGAAAAAGTCAATTCGACGAACTTTTTCTATAGAGAAAGTCAATTCGACGAACTTTTTCTATAGAGAAAGTCAATTCGACGAACTTTTTCTATAGAAAAAGTCAATTCGACGAACTTTTTCTATAGAAAAAGTCAATTCGACGAACTTTTTCTATAGAAAAAGTCAATTCGACGAACTTTTTCTATAGAGAAAGTCAATTCGACCAACCTTTTCTGTAGAAAAAGTCAATTCGACGAACTTTTTCTATAGAGAAAGTCAATTCGACCAACCTTTTCTGTAGAAAAAGTCAATTCGACGAACTTTTTCTATAGAAAAAGTTAATTTGACGAACTTTTTCTGTAGAAAAAGTCAATTGGACGAACTTTTTCTATAGAAAAAGTCAATTGGACGAACTTTTTCTATAGAAAAAGTCAATTGGACGAACTTTTTCTATAGAAAAAGTCAATTGAACGAACTTTTTCTATCTAAAAAGTCAATTGAACGAACTTTTTCTATAGAAAATGTCAATTTGACGAACTTTTTCTATAGAAAAAAGTAAATTTGACGAACTTTTTCTATAGAAAAAATCAATTTGACGAACTTTTTCTATAGAAAAAGTCAATTCGACGAACTTTTTCTATAGAAAAAGTCAATTCGACGAACTTTTTCTATAGAAAAAGTCAATTCGACGAACTTTTTCTATAGAAAAAGTCAATTCGACGAAATTTTTCTGTAGAAAAAGTCAATTCGACGAACTTTTTCTGTAGAAAAAGTCAATTCGACGAACTTTTTCTATAGAAAATGTCAATTTGACGAACTTTTTCTATAGAAAAAAGTAAATTTGACGAACTTTTTCTATAGAAAAAATCAATTTGACGAACTTTTTCTATAGAAAAAGTCAATTCGACGAAATTTTTCTGTAGAAAAAGTCAATTCGCCGAACTTTTTCTATAGAGAAAGTCAATTTGACCAACCTTTTCTGTAGAAAAAGTCAATTCGACGAACTTTTTCTATAGAAAAAGTCAATTTGACGAACTTTTTCTGTAGAAAAAGTCAATTCGACGAACTTTTTCTATAGAAAAAGTTAATTCGACGAACTTTTTCTATAGAAAAAGTCAATTCGACGAACTTTTTTTATAGAGGAAGTCAATTTGACGAACTTTTTCTATAGAAAAAGTCAATTCGACGAACTTTTTCTATAGAGAAAGTCAATTTGACCAACCTTTTCTGTAGAAAAAGTCAATTCGACGAACTTTTTCTATAGAAAAAGTCAATTTGACGAACTTTTTCTGTAGAAAAAGTCAATTCGACGAACTTTTTCTATAGAAAAAGTTAATTCGACGAACTTTTTCTATAGAAAAAGTCAATTCGACGAACTTTTTTTTATAGAGGAAGTCAATTTGACGAACTTTTTTTTATAGAGGAAGTCAATTTGACGAACTTTTTCTATAGAAAAAGTCAATTCGACGAACTTTTTCTATAGAGAAAGTCAATTTGACCAACCTTTTCTGTAGAAAAAGTCAATTCGACGAACTTTTTCTATAGAAAAAGTCAATTTGACGAACTTTTTCTGTAGAAAAAGTCAATTCGACGAACTTTTTCTATAGAAAAATTCAATTAAACAAAATTTTCTATAGAGAAAATCAATTCAGTAAACTTTTTCTACTGAAGAAGTGAATTAAGCGAATAGTTTCTATTGAAAATGTCAATTCATCGAACTTATAATATTGAAATAGTCAATTCAGCCAACTTTTTCTATAGAAAAAGTCAATTCAGCTACCTTTTTCAATAGAAAAATTCAATTAAACTAACCGTTTCTTAGAGAAAATCAATTCAGCAAATTTTTCTATAGAAGAAGTGAATTTAGCGAATTTTATCTATTGAAAATGTCAATTCAGCGAACTTTTTATATTGAAATAGTCAATTCAACCAACTTTTTTTATAGAAAAATTCAATTTCGCGAACTTTTTCTATAGAAAAATTCAATTGGCGAACTTTTTCTATAGAAAAATTCAATTTGGCGAACCCAGTTAGATAAGTGGACTTTATCTATAGAATAAATCAGTTAAGAAAACTTTTTCTACAGAGAACTCTGCGAACTTTTTCTATAGCAAAATTTATTCAGCTGACTTCTCTAAAAAGTTTGCTGAAAATAGAAAATCTTAGCTCAATTAACTTTTTCCATCGGTTTGCCGGAACGAATTTTTCTAAGAGAAGGCTCTCATAAATTGATTTGTTTATAAAAAAATGGCTGAATTAATGTTTTGAAGAGAAAATAATTCTCTGCTTAATACTGCTTGCTTTTTAATTCATGGCTTTAACAATAAGACATTAATAACCAAAACTGTGACCCAAATTTTCCATTCATGAGTAATATAAATAAAAATGTTTACCAGATTTTCTTTGTGTGGCATTCTTTGTCCCGGTTAGCACAATTAAAATTGTTGAATGGTGAAATATAACAGCCTGACTTTCCTTCCAGAATGCAGGATGCTATTCTTACTCAATTGTCATCTAGCTTGAAGTGCGAAACGCAGCACGACCGTAACGTGTGCTTATTTCAAATTTGTATGTAGAAACGAAAATGTATATTTTTTAAGTGATCCCCCCATACCAAGTGCGGATATTATTCGAAAGTTCGCCACAAAACTTCGAAAGTGATATTATTTCCGAGCAGAATACAAGGGTTTTTTCGATAGTGTAGGCCAAAAATAAAATATTTGGAATTGTTGTCAAATTTTATTTGTTCAAATTAAAATCAGTTTGTAAAAATTTTCATGTGAATTCGTTTATTTAGTTGAATTAAAAGAAATTGGTTTATTTATAAGTTGTGTAAATAACAATCGCGAAATTTTTTTGTGTTATATGTTTTTTATAAAAGAATAGTTGAAAATATTTTTGTGAAACCTGTAATCGAAAGGCTAGGAGCTGAGCAAATATACCAGATGAAGGGACTTTTGAATAAGATGAGAAAATTATGCCCCTGGAAGAAGTGGATACATATTGCATGAAGAATCCATTGAAGGTGAGACTCCTGACGTTGAAGAACGTTTGACGCGGGTTTGCGTCCCTGGAAGAAGTGGACACATAGTGTCAGAAGATTCAATCGATGTCGAAAATATTCTCCGATTACCTGGCCGAAAAGATTTCTTGGCGTGTGAACAGCAACTAAAAATTGCAATTCGGAGTATGTATATTTATATTAAGTCTATTTTAAATATTAATTTTTGACATATATCTTTTCTCTCGTTTTAAATGTACCCGGGTGACATGGTTGCTGACCTGGGATTTTCCCTGGATGACAGAGTTGTAAAACGCTCATGACAGGGTTGTAAAAGCCGCGAAATGACATATGAAAAGCAAAAGTTCGATGAATCTAAAAAAGAAAATGAAGAAATTTATATCTATATAGTCTTAGTTTTCCCGCCATTTAATACTTTGAATTAATTGTTATGTTTTCTGTTTATTTTGCAATTCTTGCATTGAATTATATTATTTTTAGTTTTTGCAATACACTTTCCTAACTCAATAAAAATATATGTATTAAAATTTACCTAAAATACCCTTTAATTATTGGGAACGAATGGAAAATGAAACACCAAAACTATCGATAATAATAACATTAAAGAGCTTCTAGCGATATCTAAAATGAATCGTTAAAGTATCGCTAAATTATATGTTTCCGTATTGTTTTTGATTCGAAAATAATATTATTATCGATACTTCGAAAACGAAAGTTTTACTGCCACAAACTGAGCGACCAGTGAATCGTTTTTGATTCGTTTTCGTGTGTCGTTCTCGAACAAAATATCCGCAAAACTATCGCAAAACATTCGAAAACGATATCGTTTGCGATAGCAATGGTATGGGGGGATAACACATTAACATGTGTGTCGGTATATATGTGTGAGTGTGTTTATATTTTGTTCAGAAGCTCTAATTTACGTTGGGTCACCTCACCATATGTCTTAGTGGCAGAGAAACAGTGGGATTTCAACAGATTTAAATACGTATTTTTCTTATAAATGGCCAATAGTCATTTGATATAGATACATAGGTACCAAGACTGCGGAATAGTCGGACATGTTCGTTTATGATGCCTTTTTCGATTTACCATCTACATTTGTTCTTTCGTGGAAGGCATAAATATACGACAATTGAAGCCAAATGTGTATAGTGTAAAAAAAACATATAATGACCGAGTGTAAGTGACACAAAATCTAACCATGCGACCAACAGCAAGTGACAGTGTCATGCTGTTAGACCGACCACCAGCCACATGTGGAATATTGTTTTGATGTTGTACAGTCATGTGGATCTATACGTGTCTAGCTATGATACCCTACATAAGGCAATGTGAGCACCTGTAGTTTGTTGTAACAAAAACGAACATAACTGTGCATGTAGAGACAATTAATGGGCTTACATTGTACATATATAAATTTTACTCTTTGTGCCCACTGATCAACATGTTATTGTGTTTGAAATTGTTTGGACTTGTAAAAAATTTTCTGTTTAAAAAAAATCCATATTTATAATTCTGTCACTCAAGAGTTATAAACAATTCGACTTATTCCACAAAAACCATATTTTTCCTTTTGTTATTACAACAATTTTTTCTTAAATGGTAGACTGTAAAGCGGCAACACCCCATTGTTGTGGTGACAATACTCAGTCGTTGGGAGTTATAGTGAGAGTAGGCTCTGCTAAGTGAAGCTTATTTCTTTGTGAAAACAAACAAAGAAACCAAGTCGTGCATGTTCGTATGCCAAAGGAAGGGGTGTGGTTTATTTAGAAGACGACTGTTTCTGTTTAACAGTTTTGTTATGATAATGCGTGTACACAACAAATAAAAAGATGCTTTGACTCTAAATCTGCCTGTTACCATCCTTCGGACATTACTTAATGTGACAGCTTTGTTTATAATGAAAGTTTATGCACGTATATGTGGAGGGATTTAGGCACTACTTCTCATTGTACTTCGGCCATTCATTAATGAGTCGGGTTTGTTTTAATGAGTTTTGTTGTTAAATGGGTTGGACTTTGGTGGTGGGTGTTTAAGATCTACTTTGGACTATTCATTAACGATGAGTCAGATTGGTTTCAATGAGTGTTGATTTTGAATGACTTGGTCGTAGTGGACACGATTTCTCTGTATTGTATGAGCATAAAGCAGAGTAGTAGATGGAAAAAAATGGGGTTATTGTGTTGCTAAATTAATTGCTAAATTAATTTTGTTTTTTTTTTTTTTTTAAATCGTCTCATTGTTGTTGTTTTATTATTTTAAAACAGCTAATGCATTAGTGGAAAAAGGTTGTCATTGTTCGCCAAGGGGTAAGACAGGGAAGACTTGTTTCGTTCCACGGCACTGGATCTCATCAGTTCCCTTGTTTCTTGTTTTTGATAATCTCCAACGAAGTTATTTTTCAAAAAAAAAAAAATGTTTATACCCAAACATCAACTTTTTCCACTAATAAATTAGTTGTTTTAAAACACTGTGCAACACGAAAATTATTAACCATATTCTGACACCGCATTGTGATGGATTACCAAAAATGAGAAGACACGTGTCTCGCCGTTTTTCCCTATCTCATCAACTTTCGCGGTTATAGGCCTCCAAAGGTTTGAGGCTTTGATCTAGAAAGGCTCATTTAGTCAGGACTATATCTTCCAAACCGTTAGGAAATTTGAATTTATCTCAGAGGCAAAGTTGTACCTCTTGTCTTAAAGAACAAAAATTGTGAACACATATAATCCATTAAGCTACATCTTCAAGGACAAAATCGCCATGGTCAAATTTCTTTTAAAATTTTGCTCAAGTTTTGTTATACAGCTTTCAAGCAGATCAAAATTGGAGCAAACAACCAATTAGAAAAATGTACCTTAGATCTTAGTAAACAACTTTCTAGAACATACGAACTCTGTAGAAACGGATCTAAATGGTCAAAATTGCAAAACAATTGCGATTTTTATCCTCTTTTCTAGGATTGCGCTCCATAGATATTAAACCGTTCAAAATTCAAGAAATCAACCAACCGCAATAGTGTAGCAAAGGCATCAATAAACAACTTTCTGAATATGCGAAATGTATATGTACGGTTCTTAATGGTAAAAATAGCAAAAATCTTTTGAAAATATCCTATTTTTATAATTTTTTCTCGGACTCTGGTCCAAAGATACGCAACCGCCCAAAAATTAAGGATACCGTCAACCACAAAAATGTACCTAAGATTTCAATAAACAACTTTTTAGAACATATGAAGATTCTAGGAATGACTCTTAGGGCTGAAATTCACGAAATATTTGGAAATAACAAACTGTTAAAAACTCAAGGAAATTTGAAAGGTTTGTTATTTACAGATCTGAACAGGAAAGAATGACCTAAAATAATTTAATTTTGAACTTGAAGAATCGTTCCTAGAATCTTCATTTGTTCTAGAAACTTGTTTGTTGAAATCTAAGGTACATTTTTGTAGTTGACGGTATCCTTAATTTTTGGGCGGTTGCGTATCTTTGGACCAGAGTCGGAGAAAAAAGTATAAAAATTGGATGTTTTCACAAGATTTTTGCTATTTTTACCATTAAGAACCGTTCATAGACATGTCGCATATTCCCGAAAGTTGTTTATTTAAGCCTTAGCTACACTATTGTGGTTGATTGTTTTCTTGAATTTTGAACGGTTTAATATCTATGGGGCAGAAGCCGAGAAAAGAGGATAAAAATCGCAATTGTTTTG
>NW_027412202.1:0-55958 GCF_047663935.1 Musca autumnalis
AAAGTTCACCGGAGATGACTTTCCCAATACAAAAGTTCACCGGAGATGACTTTTCCCATACAAAAGTTCACCGGAGATGACTTTCCCAATACAAAAGTTCACCGGAGATGACTTTTCCCATACAAAAGTTCACCGGAGATGACTTTCCCAATACAAAAGTTCACCGGAGATGACTTTTCCCATACAAAAGTTCACCGGAGATGACTTTCCCTATACAAAAGTTCACCGGAGATGACTTTTCCCATACAAAAGTTCACCGGAGATGACTTTCCCAATACAAAAGTTCACCGGAGATGACTTTTCCCATACAAAAGTTCACCGGAGATGACTTTCCCAATACAAAAGTTCACCGGAGATGACTTTCCCAATACAAAAGTTCACCGGAGATGACTTTTCCCATACAAAAGTTCACCGGAGATGACTTTCCCAATACAAAAGTTCACCGGAGATGACTTTTCCCATACAAAAGTTCACCGGGCATGACTTTCCCAATACAAAAGTTCACCGGGCACGACTTTTCCCATACAAAAGTTCACCGGAGATGAATTTCCCAATACAAAAGTTCACCGGAGATGACTTTCCCAATACAAAAGTTCACCGGAGATGACTTTTCCCATACAAAAGTTCATGACTTTCCCAATACAAAAGTTCACCGGGCACGACTTTCCCAATACAAAAGTTCACCGGGCATGACTTTCCCAATACAAAAGTTCACCGGGCACGACTTTCCCAATACAAAAGTTCACCGGGCATGACTTTCCCAATACAAAAGTTCACCGGGCATGACTTTCGCAATACAAAAGTTCACCGGAGATGACTTTTCCCATACAAAAGTTCACCGGAGATGACTTTTCCCATACAAAAGTTCACCGGAGATGACTTTTCCCATACAAAAGTTCACCGGAGATGACTTTCCCAATACAAAAGTTCACCGGAGATGATTTTTCCCATACAAAAGTTCACCGGAGATGACTTTCCCAATACAAAAGTTCACCGGAGATGACTTTCCCAATATAAAAGTTCACCGGGCATGACTTTCCCAATACAAAAGTTCACCGGAGATGACTTTCCCAATACAAAAGTTCACCGGAGATGACTTTCCCAATACAAAAGTTCACCGGGCATGACTTTCCCAATACAAAAGTTCACCGGGCACGACTTTCCCAATACAAAAGTTCACCGGGCATGACTTTCCCAATACAAAAGTTCACCGGAGATGACTTTCCCAATACAAAAGTTCACCGGAGATGACTTTCCCAATACAAAAGTTCACCGGAGATGACTTTTCCCATACAAAAGTTCACCGGAGATGACTTTCCCAATACAAAAGTTCACCGGAGATGACTTTTCCCATACAAAAGTTCACCGGAGATGACTTTCCCAATACAAAAGTTCACCGGAGATGACCTTTCCCATACAAAAGTTCACCGGAGATGACTTTCCCAATACAAAAGTTCACTACAAAAGTTCACCGCTCATGACTTTCCCAATACAAAAGTTCACCGGAGATGACTTTTCCCATACAAAAGTTCACCGGAGATGACTTTCCCAATACAAAAGTTCACCGGAGATGACTTTTCCCATACAAAAGTTCACCGGAGATGACTTTCCCAATACAAAAGTTCACCGGAGATGACTTTTCCCATACAAAAGTTCACCGGAGATGACTTTCCCAATACAAAAGTTCACCGGAGATGACTTTTCCCATACAAAAGTTCACCGGAGATGACTTTCCCAATACAAAAGTTCACCGGAGATGACTTTTCCCATACAAAAGTTCACCGGAGATGACTTTCCCAATACAAAAGTTCACCGGAGATGACTTTTCCCATACAAAAGTTCACCGGAGATGACTTTCCCAATACAAAAGTTCACCGGAGATGACTTTCCTAATACAAAAGTTCACCGGAGATGACTTTTCCCAATATAAAAGTTCACCGGGCATGACTTTCCCAATATAAAAGTTCACCGGGCATGACTTTCCCAATACAAAAGTTCACCGGGCACGACTTTCCCAATACAAAAGTTCACCGGAGATGACTTTCCCAATATAAAAGTTCACCGGAGATGACTTTCCCAATACAAAAGTTCACCGGAGATGACTTTTCCCATACAAAAGTTCACCGGAGATGACTTTCCCAATACAAAAGTTCACCGGAGATGACTTTTCCCATACAAAAGTTCACCGGGCATGACTTTCCCAATACAAAAGTTCACCGGAGATGACTTTTCCCATACAAAAGTTCACCGGAGATGACTTTCCCAATACAAAAGTTCACCGGAGATGACTTTTCCCATACAAAAGTTCACCGGAGATGACTTTCCCAATACAAGAGTTCACCGGAGATGACTTTTCCCATACAAAAGTTCACCGGAGATGACTTTCCCAATACAAAAGTTCACCGGAGATGACTTTTCCCATACAAAAGTTCACCGGAGATGACTTTCCCAATACAAAAGTTCACCGGGCATGACTTTCCCAAAACAAAAGTTCACCGGGCATGACTTTCCCAATACAAAAGTTCACCGGAGATGACTTTCCCAATACAAAAGTTCACCGGAGATGACTTTCCCAATACAAAAGTTCACCGGAGATGACTTTTCCCATACAAAAGTTCACCGGAGATGACTTTTCCCATACAAAAGTTCACCGGGCATGACTTTCCCAATACAAAAGTTCACCGGGCATGACTTTCCCAATACAAAAGTTCTCCGGGCATGACTTTCCCAATACAAAAGTTCACCGGAGATGACTTTTCCCATACAAAAGTTCACCGGAGATGACTTTTCCCATACAAAAGTTCACCGGAGATGACTTTCCCAATACAAAAGTTCACCGGAGATGACTTTCCCAATACAAAAGTTCACCGGAGATGACTTTTCCCATACAAAAGTTCACCGGAGATGACTTTCCCAATACAAAAGTTCACCGGAGATGACTTTTCCCATACAAAAGTTCACCGGAGATGACTTTCCCAATACAAAAGTTCACCGGAGATGACTTTTCCCATACAAAAGTTCACCGGAGATGACTTTTCCCATTCAAAAGTTCACCGGAGATGACTTTCCCAATACAAAAGTTCACCGGAGATGAATTTTCCCATACAAAAGTTCACCGGAGATGACTTTCCCAATACAAAAGTTCACCGGAGATGACTTTCCCAATACAAAAGTTCACCGGGCATGACTTTCCCAATACAAAAGTTCACCGGGCACGACTTTCCCAATACAAAAGTTCACCGGGCATGACTTTCCCAATACAAAAGTTCACCGGGCATGACTTTCCCAATACAAAAGTTCACCGGAGATGACTTTTCCCATACAAAAGTTCACCGGAGATGACTTTTCCCATACAAAAGTTCACCGGAGATGACTTTCCCAATACAAAAGTTCACCGGAGATGATTTTTCCCATACAAAAGTTCACCGGAGATGACTTTCCCATACAAAAGTTCACCGGAGATGACTTTCCCAATACAAAAGTTCACCGGAGATGACTTTCCCAATACAAAAGTTCACCGGAGATGACTTTCCCAATACAAAAGTTCACCGGGCATGACTTTCCCAATACAAAAGTTCACCGGAGATGACTTTTCCCATACAAAAGTTCACCGGAGATGTCTTTTCCCATACAAAAGTTCACCGGGCACGACTTTCCCAATACAAAAGTTCACCGGAGATGACTTTCCCAATACAAAAGTTCACCGGAGATGACTTTCCCAATACAAAAGTTCACCGGGCATGACTTTCCCAATACAAAAGTTCACCGGAGATGACTTTCCCAATACAAAAGTTCACCGGGCATGACTTTCCCAATACAAAAGTTCACCGGAGATGACTTTTCCCATACAAAAGTTCACCGGAGATGACTTTTCCCATACAAAAGTTCACCGGAGATGACTTTTCCCATACAAAAGTTCACCGGAGATGACTTTCCCAATACAAAAGTTCACCGGAGATGACTTTCCCAATACAAAAGTTCACCGGAGATGACTTTTCCCATACAAAAGTTCACCGGAGATGACTTTCCCAATACAAAAGTTCACCGGAGATGACTTTTCCCATACAAAAGTTCACCGGAGATGACTTTCCCAATACAAAAGTTCACCGGAGATGACTTTTCCCATACAAAAGTTCACCGGAGATGACTTTCCCAATACAAAAGTTCACCGGGCATGACTTTCCCAATACAAAAGTTCACCGGAGATGACTTTTCCCATACAAAAGTTCACCGGAGATGACTTTCCCAATACAAAAGTTCACCGGAGATGACTTTTCCCATACAAAAGTTCACCGGAGATGACTTTCCCAATACAAAAGTTCACCGGAGATGACTTTTCCCATACAAAAGTTCACCGGAGATGACTTTCCCAATACAAAAGTTCACCGGAGATGACTTTTCCCATACAAAAGTTCACCGGAGATGACTTTCCCAATACAAAAGTTCACCGGAGATGACTTTTCCCATACAAAAGTTCACCGGAGATGACTTTCCCAATACAAAAGTTCACCGGAGATGACTTTTCCCATACAAAAGTTCACCGGAGATGACTTTCCCAATACAAAAGTTCACCGCAGATGACTTTCCCAATACAAAAGTTCACCGGAGATGACTTTTCCCAATATAAAAGTTCACCGGGCATGACTTTCCCAATATAAAAGTTCACCGGGCATGACTTTCCCAATACAAAAGTTCACCGGGCACGACTTTCCCAATACAAAAGTTCACCGGAGATGACTTTCCCAATATAAAAGTTCACCGGAGATGACTTTCCCAATACAAAAGTTCACCGGAGATGACTTTTCCCATACAAAAGTTCACCGGAGATGATTTTCGCAATACAAAAGTTCACCGGAGATGACTTTTCCCATACAAAAGTTCACCGGGCATGACTTTCCCAATAAAAAAGTTCACCGGAGATGACTTTTCCCATACAAAAGTTCACCGGAGATGACTTTTCCCATACAAAAGTTCACCGGAGATGACTTTCCCAATACAAGAGTTCACCGGAGATGACTTTTCCCATACAAAAGTTCACCGGAGATGACTTTCCCAATACAAAAGTTCACCGGAGATGACTTTTCCCATACAAAAGTTCACCGGAGATGACTTTCCCAATACAAAAGTTCACCGGGCATGACTTTCCCAAAACAAAAGTTCACCGGGCATGACTTTCCCAATACAAAAGTTCACCGGAGATGACTTTCCCAATACAAAAGTTCACCGGAGATGACTTTCCCAATACAAAATTTCACCGGAGATGACTTTTCCCATACAAAAGTTCACCGGAGATGACTTTTCCCATACAAAAGTTCACCGGGCATGACTTTCCCAATACAAAAGTTCACCGGGCATGACTTTCCCAATACAAAAGTTCACCGGGCATGACTTTCCCAATACAAAAGTTCACCGGAGATGACTTTTCCCATACAAAAGTTCACCGGAGATGACTTTTCCCATACAAAAGTTCACCGGAGATGACTTTCCCAATACAAAAGTTCACCGGAGATGACTTTCCCAATACAAAAGTTCACCGGAGATGACTTTTCCCATACAAAAGTTCACCGGAGATGACTTTCCCAATACAAAAGTTCACCGGAGATGACTTTTCCCATACAAAAGTTCACCGGAGATGACTTTCCCAATACAAAAGTTCACCGGAGATGACTTTTCCCATACAAAAGTTCACCGGAGATGACTTTTCCCATACAAAAGTTCACCGGAGATGACTTTCCCAATACAAAAGTTCACCTGAGATGACTTTTCCCATACAAAAGTTCACCGGAGATGACTTTCCCAATACAAAAGTTCACCGGAGATGACTTTCCCAATACAAAAGTTCACCGGGCATGACTTTCCCAATACAAAAGTTCACCGGGCACGACTTTCCCAATACAAAAGTTCACCGGGCATGACTTTCCCAATACAAAAGTTCACCGGGCATGACTTTCCCAATACAAAAGTTCACCGGAGATGACTTTTCCCATACAAAAGTTCACCGGAGATGACTTTTCCCATACAAAAGTTCACCGGAGATGACTTTCCCAATACAAAAGTTCACCGGAGATGACTTTCCCAATACAAAAGTTCACCGGAGATGACTTTTCCCATACAAAAGTTCACCGGAGATGACTTTCCCAATACAAAAGTTCACCGGAGATGACTTTTCCCATACAAAAGTTCACCGGAGATGACTTTCCCAATACAAAAGTTCACCGGAGATGACTTTTCCCATACAAAAGTTCACCGGAGATGACTTTTCCCATACAAAAGTTCACCGGAGATGACTTTCCCAATACAAAAGTTCACCGGAGATGACTTTTCCCATACAAAAGTTCACCGGAGATGACTTTCCCAATACAAAAGTTCACCGGAGATGACTTTCCCAATACAAAAGTTCACCGGAGATGACTTTTCCCATACAAAAGTTCACCGGAGATGACTTTCCCAATACAAAAGTTCACCGGAGATGACTTTTCCCATACAAAAGTTCACCGGAGATGACTTTCCCAATACAAAAGTTCACCGGAGATGACTTTCCCAATACAAAAGTTCACCGGAGATGATTTTTCCCATACAAAAGTTCACCGGAGATGACTTTCCCAATACAAAAGTTCACCGGGCACGACTTTCCCAATACAAAAGTTCACCGGGCATGACTTTCCCAATACAAAAGTTCACCGGGCATGACTTTCCCAATACAAAAGTTCACCGGGCATGACTTTCCCAATACAAAAGTTCACCGGAGATGACTTTTCCCATACAAAAGTTCACCGGAGATGACTTTTCCCATACAAAAGTGCACCGGGCATGACTTTCCCAATGCAAAAGTTCACCGGAGATGACTTTTCCCATACAAAAGTTCACCGGAGATGACTTTCCCAATACAAAAGTTCACCGGAGATGACTTTTCCCATACAAAAGTTCACCGGAGATGACTTTCCCAATACAAAAGTTCACCGGAGATGACTTTTTCATACAAAAGTTCACCGGAGATGACTTTCCCAATACAAAAGTTCACCGGAGATGACTTTTCCCATACAAAAGTTCACCGGAGATGACTTTCCCAATACAAAAGTTCACCGGGTATGACTTTCCCAAAACAAAAGTTCACCGGGCATGACTTTCCCAATACAAAAGTTCACCGGAGATGACTTTCCCAATACAAAAGTTCACCGGAGATGACTTTCCCAATACAAAAGTTCACCGGAGATGACTTTTCCCATACAAAAGTTCACCGGAGATGACTTTTCCCATACAAAAGTTCACCGGGCATGACTTTCCCAATACAAAAGTTCACCGGGCATGACTTTCCCAATACAAAAGTTCACCGGGCATGACTTTCCCAATACAAAGTTCACCGGAGATGACTTTTCCCATACAAAAGTTCACCGGAGATGACTTTTCCCATACAAAAGTTCACCGGAGATGACTTTCCCAATACAAAAGTTCACCGGAGATGACTTTCCCAATACAAAAGTTCACCGGAGATGACTTTTCCCATACAAAAGTTCACCGGAGATGACTTTCCCAATACAAAAGTTCACCGGAGATGACTTTTCCCATACAAAAGTTCACCGGAGATGACTTTCCCAATACAAAAGTTCACCGGAGATGACTTTTCCCATACAAAAGTTCACCGGAGATGACTTTCCCAATACAAAAGTTCACCGGAGATGACTTTTCCCATACAAAAGTTCACCGGAGATGACTTTCCCAATACAAAAGTTCACCGGAGATGACTTTTCCCATACAAAAGTTCACCGGAGATGACTTTCCCAATACAAAAGTTCACCGGAGATGACTTTTCCCATACAAAAGTTCACCGGAGATGACTTTCCCAATACAAAAGTTCACCGGAGATGACTTTTCCCATACAAAAGTTCACCGGAGATGATTTTCCCAATACAAAAGTTCACCGGAGATGACTTTTCCCATACAAAAGTTCACCGGAGATGACTTTCCCATACAAAAGTTCACCGGAGATGACTTTCCCAATACAAAAGTTCACCGGAGATGACTTTTCCCATACAAAAGTTCACCGGAGATGACTTTTCCCATACAAAAGTTCACCGGAGATGACTTTCCCAATACAAAAGTTCACCGGAGATGACTTTTCCCATACAAAAGTTCACCGGGCATGACTTTCCCAATACAAAAGTTCACCGGAGATGACTTTCCCAATACAAA
Organism: Musca autumnalis; assembly: GCF_047663935.1. NCBI lineage: Eukaryota > Metazoa > Arthropoda > Insecta > Diptera > Muscidae > Musca > Musca autumnalis. Next base: position 8,191 of record NW_027412202.1, read on the forward strand.
AGTTCACCGGGCATGACTTTCCCAATACAAAAGTTCACCGGGCACGACTTTCCCAATACAAATTTCACCGGGCATGACTTTCCCAATACAAAAGTTCACCGGGCATGACTTTCCCAATACAAAAGTTCACCGGGCATGACTTTCCCAATACAAAAGTTCACCGGAGATGACTTTTCCCATACAAAAGTTCACCGGAGATGACTTTTCCCATACAAAAGTTCACCGGAGATGACTTTCCCAATACAAAAGTTCACCGGAGATGACTTTTCCCATACAAAAGTTCACCGGAGATGACTTTCCCAATACAAAAGTTCACCGGAGATGACTTTCCCAATATAAAAGTTCACCGGAGATGACTTTCCCAATACAAAAGTTCACCGGGCATGACTTTCCCAATACAAAAGTTCACCGGGCATGACTTTCCCAATACAAAAGTTCACCGGAGATGACTTTTCCCATACAAAAGTTCACCGGAGATGACTTTCCCAATACAAAAGTTCACCGGAGATGACTTTTCCCATACAAAAGTTCACCGGAGATGACTTTCCCAATACAAAAGTTCACCGGAGATGACTTTCCCAATACAAAAGTTCACCGGAGATGACTTTTCCCATACAAAAGTTCACCGGAGATGACTTTCCCAATACAAAAGTTCACCGGAGATGACTTTTCCCATGCAAAAGTTCACCGGGCATGACTTTCCCAATACAAAAGTTCACCGGAGATGACTTTTCCCATACAAAAGTTCACCGGAGATGACTTTCCCAATACAAAAGTTCACCGGAGATGACTTTCCCAATACAAAAGTTCACCGGAGATGTCTTTTCCCATACAAAAGTTCACCGGAGATGACTTTCCCAATACAAAAGTTCACCGGAGATGACTTTTCCCATACAAAAGTTCACCGGAGATGACTTTCCCAATACAAAAGTTCACCGGAGATGACTTTTCCCATACAAAAGTTCACCGGAGATGACTTTTCCCATACAAAAGTTCACCGGAGATGACTTTCCCAATACAAAAGTTCACCGGAGATGATTTTCCCAATACAAAAGTTCACCGGAGATGACTTTTCCCATACAAAAGTTCACCGGAGATGACTTTCCCAATATAAAAGTTCACCGGGCATGACTTTCCCAATACAAAAGTTCACCGGAGATGACTTTCCCAATACAAAAGTTCACCGGAGATGACTTTTCCCATACAAAAGTTCACCGGAGATGACTTTCCCAATACAAAAGTTCACCGGAGATGACTTTCCCAATATAAAAGTTCACCGGGCATGACTTTCCCAATACAAAAGTTCACCGGAGATGACTTTCCCAATACAAAAGTTCACCGGAGATGACTTTTCTCATACAAAAGTTCACCGGAGATGACTTTCCCAATACAAAAGTTCACCGGAGATGACTTTCCCAATACAAAAGTTCACCGGAGATGACTTTCCCAATACAAAAGTTCACCGGAGATGACTTTCCCAATACAAAAGTTCACCGGAGATGACTTTCCCAATACAAAAGTTCACCGGAGATGACTTTTCCCATACAAAAGTTCACCGGAGATGACTTTCCCAATACAAAAGTTCACCGGAGATGACTTTCCCAATACAAAAGTTCACCGGAGATGACTTTCCCAATACAAAAGTTCACCGGAGATGACTTTTCCCATACCGGAGATGACTTTTCCCATACAAAAGTTCACCGGAGATGACTTTCCCAATATAAAAGTTCACCGGAGATGACTTTTCCCATACAAAAGTTCACCGGAGATGACTTTCCCAATACAAAAGTTCACCGGAGATGACTTTTCCCATACAAAAGTTCACCGGGCATGACTTTCCCAATACAAAAGTTCAACGGAGATGACTTTTCCCATACAACAGTTCACAGGAGGTGACTTTCCCAATACAAAAGTTCACCGGAGATGACTTTCCCAATACAAAAGTTCACCGGAGATGACTTTTCCCATACAAAAGTTCACCGGAGATGACTTTCCCAATACAAAAGTTCACCGGAGATGACTTTCCCAATACAAAAGTTCACCGGAGATGACTTTTCCCAATACAAAAGTTCACCGGAGATGACTTTCCCAATACAAAAGTTCACCGGAGATGACTTTTCCCATACAAAAGTTCACCGGAGATGACTTTTCCCATACAAAAGTTCACCGGAGATGACTTTCCCAATACAAAAGTTCACCGGAGATGACTTTTCCCATACAAAAGTTACCCGGAGATGACTTTCCCAATACAAAAGTTCACCGGAGATGACTTTCCCAATACAAAAGTTCACCGGAGATGACTTTTCCCATACAAAAGTTCACCGGAGATGACTTTCCCAATACAAAAGTTCACCGGAGATGACTTTTCCCATACAAAAGTTCACCGGAGATGACTTTTCCCATACAAAAGTTCACCGGAGATGACTTTCCCAATACAAAAGTTCACCGGGCATGACTTTCCCAATACAAAAGTTCACCGGAGATGACTTTTCCCATACAAAAGTTCACCGGAGATGACTTTCCCAATACAAAAGTTCACCGGAGATGACTTTTCCCATACAAAATTCACGGAGATGACTTTCCCAATACAAAAGTTCACCGGAGATGACTTTTCCCATACAAAAGTTCACCGGAGATGACTTTCCCAATACAAAAGTTCACCGGAGATGACTTTTCCCATACAAAAGTTCACCGGAGATGACTTTCCCAATACAAAAGTTCACCGGAGATGACTTTTCCCATACAAAAGTTCACCGGAGATGACTTTCCCAATACAAAAGTTCACCGGAGATGACTTTTCCCATACAAAAGTTCACCGGAGATGACTTTCCCAATACAAAAGTTCACCGGAGATGACTTTCCCAATACAAAAGTTCACCGGAGATGACTTTTCCCAATATAAAAATTCACCGGGCATGACTTTCCCAATATAAAAGTTCACCGGGCATGACTTTCCCAATACAAAAGTTCACCGGGCACGACTTTCCCAATACAAAAGTTCACCGGAGATGACTTTCCCAATATAAAAGTTCACCGGAGATGACTTTCCCAATACAAAAGTTCACCGGAGATGACTTTTCCCATACAAAAGTTCACCGGAGATGACTTTCCCAATACATAAGTTCACCGGAGATGACTTTTCCCATACAAAAGTTCACCGGGCATGACTTTCCCAATACAAAAGTTCACCGAAGATGACTTTTCCCATACAAAAGTTCACCGGAGATGACTTTCCCAATACAAAAGTTCACCGGAGATGACTTTTCCCATACAAAAGTTCACCGGAGATGACTTTCCCAATACAAAAGTTCACCGGAGATGACTTTCCCCATACAAAAGTTCACCGGAGATGACTTTCCCAATACAAAAGTTCACCGGAGATGACTTTTCCCATACAAAAGTTCACCGGAGATGACTTTCCCAATACAAAAGTTCACCGGGCATGACTTTCCCAAAACAAAAGTTCACAGGGCATGACTTTCCCAATACAAAAGTTCACCGGAGATGACTTTCCCAATACAAAAGTTCACCGGAGATGACTTTCCCAATACAAAAGTTCACCGGAGATGACTTTTCCCATACAAAAGTTCACCGGAGATGACTTTTCCCATACAAAAATTCACCGGGCATGACTTTCCCAATACAAAAGTTCAACGGGCATGACTTTCCCAATACAAAAGTTCACCGGGCATGACTTTCCCAATACAAAAGTTCACCGGAGATGACTTTTCCCATACAAAAGTTCACCGGAGATGACTTTTCCCATACAAAAGTTCACCGGAGATGACTTTCCCAATACAAAAGTTCACCGGAGATGACTTTCCCAATACAAAAGTTCACCGGAGATGACTTTTCCCATACAAAAGTTCACCGGAGATGACTTTCCCAATACAAAAGTTCACCGGAGATGACTTTTCCCATACAAAAGTTCACCGGAGATGACTTTCCCAATACAAAAGTTCACCGGAGATGACTTTTCCCATACAAAAGTTCACCGGAGATGACTTTCCCTATACAAAAGTTCACCGGAGATGACTTTTCCCATACAAAAGTTCACCGGAGATGACTTTCCCAATACAAAAGTTCACCGGAGATGACTTTTCCCATACAAAAGTTCACCGGAGATGACTTTCCCAATACAAAAGTTCACCGGAGATGACTTTTCCCATACAAAAGTTCACCGGAGATGACTTTCCCTATACAAAAGTTCACCGGAGATGACTTTTCCCATACAAAAGTTCACCGGAGATGACTTTCCCAATACAAAAGTTCACCGGAGATGACTTTTCCCATACAAAAGTTCACCGGAGATGACTTTCCCAATACAAAAGTTCACCGGAGATGACTTTCCCAATACAAAAGTTCACCGGAGATGACTTTTCCCATACAAAAGTTCACCGGAGATGACTTTCCCAATACAAAAGTTCACCGGAGATGACTTTTCCCATACAAAAGTTCACCGGGCATGACTTTCCCAATACAAAAGTTCACCGGGCACGACTTTTCCCATACAAAAGTTCACCGGAGATGAATTTCCCAATACAAAAGTTCACCGGAGATGACTTTCCCAATACAAAAGTTCACCGGAGATGACTTTTCCCATACAAAAGTTCATGACTTTCCCAATACAAAAGTTCACCGGGCACGACTTTCCCAATACAAAAGTTCACCGGGCATGACTTTCCCAATACAAAAGTTCACCGGGCACGACTTTCCCAATACAAAAGTTCACCGGGCATGACTTTCCCAATACAAAAGTTCACCGGGCATGACTTTCGCAATACAAAAGTTCACCGGAGATGACTTTTCCCATACAAAAGTTCACCGGAGATGACTTTTCCCATACAAAAGTTCACCGGAGATGACTTTTCCCATACAAAAGTTCACCGGAGATGACTTTCCCAATACAAAAGTTCACCGGAGATGATTTTTCCCATACAAAAGTTCACCGGAGATGACTTTCCCAATACAAAAGTTCACCGGAGATGACTTTCCCAATATAAAAGTTCACCGGGCATGACTTTCCCAATACAAAAGTTCACCGGAGATGACTTTCCCAATACAAAAGTTCACCGGAGATGACTTTCCCAATACAAAAGTTCACCGGGCATGACTTTCCCAATACAAAAGTTCACCGGGCACGACTTTCCCAATACAAAAGTTCACCGGGCATGACTTTCCCAATACAAAAGTTCACCGGGCATGACTTTCCCAATACAAAAGTTCACCGGGCATGACTTTCCCAATACAAAAGTTCACCGGAGATGACTTTTCCCATACAAAAGTTCACCGGAGATGACTTTTCCCATACAAAAGTTCACCGGAGATGACTTTCGCAATACAAAAGTTCACCGGAGATGACTTTTCCCATACAAAAGTTCACCGGAGATGACTTTCCCAATACAAAAGTTCACCGGAGATGATTTTCCCAATATAAAAGTTCACCGGGCATGACTTTCCCAATACAAAAGTTCACCGGAGATGACTTTCCCAATACAAAAGTTCACCGGGCATGACTTTCCCAATACAAAAGTTCACCGGGCATGACTTTCCCAATACAAAAGTTCACCGGAGATGACTTTTCCCATACAAAAGTTCACCGGAGATGACTTTCCCAATACAAAAGTTCACCAGAGATGACTTTTCCCATACAAAAGTTCACCGGGCATGACTTTCCCAATACAAAAGTTCACCGGAGATGACTTTTCCCATACAAAAGTTCACCGGAGATGACTTTCCCAATACAAAAGTTCACCGGAGATGACTTTTCCCATACAAAAGTTCACCGGAGATGACTTTTCCCATACAAAAGTTCACCGGAGATGACTTTCCCAATACAAAAGTTCACCGGAGATGACTTTTCCCATACAAAAGTTCACCGGAGATGACTTTCCCAATACAAAAGTTCACCGGAGATGACTTTTCCCATACAAAAGTTCACCGGAGATGACTTTCCCAATACAAAAGTTCACCGGAGATGACTTTTCCCATACAAAAGTTCACCGGAGATGACTTTCCCAATATAAAAGTTCACCGGGCATGACTTTCCCAATACAAAAGTTCACCGGAGATGACTTTCCCAATACAAAAGTTCACCGGGCATGACTTTCCCAATACAAAAGTTCACCGGGCATGACTTTCCCAATACAAAAGTTCACCGGAGATGACTTTTCCCATACAAAAGTTCACCGGAGATGACTTTCCCAATACAAAAGTTCACCAGAGATGACTTTTCCCATACAAAAGTTCACCGGGCATGACTTTCCCAATACAAAAGTTCACCGGGCATGACTTTCCCAATACAAAAGTTCACCGGAGATGACTTTTCCCATACAAAAGTTCACCGGAGATGACTTTCCCAATACAAAAGTTCACCAGAGATGACTTTTCCCATACAAAAGTTCACCGGGCATGACTTTCCCAATACAAAAGTTCACCGGAGATGACTTTTCCCATACAAAAGTTCACCGGAGATGACTTTCCCAATACAAAAGTTCACCGGAGATGACTTTTCCCATACAAAAGTTCACCGGAGATGACTTTCCCAATACAAAAGTTCACCGGAGATGACTTTTCCCATACAAAAGTTCACCGGGCATGACTTTCCCAATACAAAAGTTCACCGGAGATGACTTTCCCAATATAAAAGTTCACCGGGCATGAATTTCCCAATACAAAAGTTCACCGGAGATGACTTTCCCAATACAAAAGTTCACCGGGCATGACTTTCCCAATACAAAAGTTCAACGGGCACGACTTTCCCAATACAAAAGTTCACCGGGCATGACTTTCCCAATACAAAAGTTCACCGGGCATGACTTTCCCAATACAAAAGTTCACCGGAGATGACTTTTCCCATACAAAAGTTCACCGGAGATGACTTTTCCCCATACAAAAGTTCACCGGAGATGACTTTTCCCATACAAAAGTTCACCGGAGATGACTTTCCCAATACAAAAGTTCACCGGAGATGACTTTCCCAATACAAAAGTTCACCGGAGATGACTTTCCCAATATAAAAGTTCACCGGGCATGACTTTCCCAATACAAAAGTTCACCGGAGATGACTTTCCCAATACAAAAGTTCACCGTGCATGACTTTCCCAATACAAAAGTTCACCGGGCATGACTTTCCCAATACAAAAGTTCACCGGAGATGACTTTTCCCATACAAAAGTTCACCGGAGATGACTTTCCCAATACAAAAGTTCACCGGAGATGACTTTTCCCATACAAAAGTTCACCGGAGATGACTTTCCCAATACAAAAGTTCACCGGAGATGACTTTCCCAATACAAAAGTTCACCGGAGATGACTTTTCCCATACAAAAGTTCACCGGAGATGACTTTTCCCATACAAAAGTTCACCGGAGATGACTTTCCCAATACAAAAGTTCACCGGAGATGACTTTTCCCATACAAAAGTTCAACGGAGATGACTTTTCCCATACAAAAGTTCACCGGAGATGACTTTTCCCATACAAAAGTTCACCGGAGATGACTTTCCCAATACAAAAGTTCACCGGAGATGACTTTTCCCATACAAAAGTTCACCGGGCATGACTTTCCCAATACAAAAGTTCACCGGAGATGACTTTCCCAATACAAAAGTTCACCGGGCATGACTTTCCCAATACAAAAGTTCACCGGGCACGACTTTCCCAATACAAAAGTTCACCGGGCATGACTTTCCCAATACAAAAGTTCACCGGGCATGACTTTCCCAATACAAAAGTTCACCGGAGATGACTTTTCCCATACAAAAGTTCACCGGAGATGACTTTTCCCATACAAAAGTTCACCGGAGATGACTTTCCCAATACAAAAGTTCACCGGGCATGACTTTCCCAATACAAAAGTTCACCGGAGATGACTTTCCCAATACAAAAGTTCACCGGGCATGACTTTCCCAATACAAAAGTTCACCGGGCACGACTTTCCCAATACAAAAGTTCACCGGGCATGACTTTCCCAATACAAAAGCTCGCCGGGCATGACTTTCCCAATACAAAAGTTCACCGGAGATGACTTTTCCCATACAAAAGTTCACCGGAGATGACTTTTCCCATACAAAAGTTCACCGGAGATGACTTTCCCAATACAAAAGTTCACCGGAGATGACTTTCCCAATACAAAAGTTCACCGGAGATGACTTTCCCAATACAAAAGTTCACCGGGCATGACTTTCCCAATACAAAAGTTCACCGGGCACGACTTTCCCAATACAAAAGTTCACCGGGCATGACTTTCCCAATCCAAAGTTCACCGGGCATGACTTTCCCAATACAAAAGTTCACCGGTCATGACTTTCCCAATACAAAAGTTCACCGGAGATGACTTTTCCCATACAAAAGTTCACCAGAGATGACTTTTCCCATACAAAAGTTCACCGGAGATGACTTTCCCAATACAAAAGTTCACCGGAGATGACTTTTCCCATACAAAAGTTCACCGGAGATGACTTTCCCAATACAAAAGTTCACCGGAGATGACTTTCCCAATATAAAAGTTCACCGGGCATGACTTTCCCAATACAAAAGTTCACCGGAGATGACTTTCCCAATACAAAAGTTCACCGGGCATGACTTTCCCAATACAAAATTTCACCGGGCATGACTTTCCCAATACAAAAGTTCACCGGAGATGACTTTTCCCATACAAAAGTTCACCGGAGATGACTTTCCCAATACAAAAGTTCACCGGAGATGACTTTTCCCATACAAAAGTTCACCGGGCATGACTTTCCCAATACAAAAGTTCACCGGAGATGACTTTTCCCATACAAAAGTTCACCGGAGATGACTTTCCCAATACAAAAGTTCACCGGAGATGACTTTCCCAATATAAAAGTTCACCGGGCATGACTTTCCCAATACAAAAGTTCACCGGAGATGACTTTCCCAATACAAAAGTTCACCGGAGATGACTTTTCCCATACAAAAGTTCACCGGAGATGACTTTCCCAATACAAAAGTTCACCGGAGATGACTTTCCCAATACAAAAGTTCACCGGAGATGACTTTCCCAATACAAAAGTTCACCGGAGATGACTTTCCCAATACAAAAGTTCACCGGAGATGACTTTCCCAATACAAAAGTTCACCGGAGATGACTTTTCCCATACAAAAGTTCACCGGAGATGACTTTCCCAATACAAAAGTTCACCGGAGATGACTTTCCCAATACAAAAGTTCACCGGAGATGACTTTTCCCAATACAAAAGTTCACCGGAGATGACTTTCCCAATACAAAAGTTCACCGGAGATGACTTTTCCCATACAAAAGTTCACCGGAGATGACTTTCCCAATACAAAAGTTCACCGGAGATGACTTTTCCCATACAAAAGTTCACCGGAGATGACTTTCCCAATACAAAAGTTCACCGGAGATGACTTTCCCAATACAAAAGTTCACCGGAGATGACTTTTCCCATACAAAAGTTCACCGGAGATGACTTTCACAATACAAAAGTTCACCGGAGATGACTTTTCCCATACAAAAGTTCACCGGAGATGACTTTCCCAATACAAAAGTTCACCGGAGATGACTTTCCCAATACAAAAGTTCACCGGAGATGACTTTTCCCAATACAAAAGTTCACCGGAGATGACTTTCCCAATACAAAAGTTCACCGGAGATGACTTTTCCCATACAAAAGTTCACCGGAGATGACTTTCCCAATACAAAAGTTCACCGGAGATGACTTTCCCAATACAAAAGTTCACCGGAGATGACTTTCCCAATACAAAAGTTCACCGGAGATAACTTTCCCAATACAAAAGTTCACCGGAGATGACTTTCCCAATACAAAAGTTCACCGGAGATGACTTTCCCAATACAAAAGTTCACCGGAGATGACTTTTCCCATACAAAAGTTCACCGGAGATGACTTTCCCAATACAAAAGTTCACCGGAGATGACTTTCCCAATACAAAAGTTCACCGGAGATGACTTTTCCCATACAAAAGTTCACCGGAGATGACTTTCCCAATACAAAAGTTCACCGGGCATGACTTTCCCAATACAAAAGTTCACCGGAGATGACTTTTCCCATACAAAAGTTCACCGGAGATGACTTTTCCCATACAAAAGTTCACCGGAGATGACTTTCCCAATACAAAAGTTCACCGGGCATGACTTTCCCAATACAAAAGTTCACCGGATATGACTTTCCCAATACAAAAGTTCACCGGAGATGACTTTCCCAATACAAAAGTTCACCGGAGATGACTTTCCCAATACAAAAGTTCACCGGAGATGACTTTTCCCATACAAAAGTTCACCGGAGATGACTTTCCCAATACAAAAGATCACCGGAGATGACTTTTCCCATACAAAAGTTCACCGGAGATGACTTTCCCAATACAAAAGTTCACCGGAGATGACTTTCCCATACAAAAGTTCACCGGAGATGACTTTCCCAATTCAAAAGTTCACCGGAGATGACTTTTCCCATACAAAAGTTCACCGGAGATGACTTTCCCAATACAAAAGTTCACCGGAGATGACTTTCCCAATATAAAAGTTCACCGGGCATGACTTTCCCAATACAAAAGTTCACCGGAGATGACTTTCCCAAAACAAAAGTTCACCGGAGATGACTTTTCCCATACAAAAGTTCACCGGAGATGACTTTCCCAATACAAAAGTTCACCGGAGATGACTTTCCCAATACAAAAGTTCACCGGAGATGACTTTCCCAATACAAAAGTTCACCGGAGATGACTTTTCCCATACAAAAGTTCACCGGGCATGACTTTCCCAATACAAAAGTTCACCGGGCATGACTTTCCCAATACAAAAGTTCACCGGAGATGACTTTTCCCATACAAAAGTTCACCGGAGATGACTTTCCCAATACAAAAGTTCACCGGAGATGACTTTCCCAATACAAAAGTTCACCGGAGATGACTTTCCCAATACAAAAGTTCACCGGAGATGACTTTCCCAATACAACAGTTCACCGGAGATGACTTTCCCAATACAAAAGTTCACCGGAGATGACTTTCCCAATACAAAAGTTCACCGGAGATGACTTTTCCCATACAAAAGTTCACCGGAGATGACTTTCCCAATACAAAAGTTCACCGGAGATGACTTTTCCCATACAAAAGTTCGCCGGAGATGACTTTCCCAATACAAAAGTTCACCGGAGATGACTTTCCCAATACAAAAGTTCACCGGAGATGACTTTCCCAATACAAAAGTTCACCGGAGATGACTTTCCCAATACAAAAGTTCACCGGAGATGACTTTCCCAATACAAAAGTTCACCGGAGATGACTTTCCCAATACAAAAGTTCACCGGAGATGACTTTCCCAATACAAAAGTTCACCGGAGATGACTTTTCCCATACAAAAGTTCACCGGAGATGACTTTCCCAATACAAAAGTTCACCGGAGATGACTTTCCCAATACAAAAGTTCACCGGAGATGTCTTTCCCAATACAAAAGTTCACCGGAGATGACTTTCCCAATACAAAAGTTCACCGGAGATGACTTTTCCCATACAAAAGTTCACCGGGCATGACTTTCCCAATACAAAAGTTCACCGGGCATGACTTTCCCAATACAAAAGTTCACCGGGCATGACTTTCCCAATACAATAGTTCACCGGGCATGACTTTCCCAATACAAAAGTTCACCGGGCATGACTTTTCCAATATAAAAGTTCACCGGAGATGACTTTCCCAATACAAAAGTTCACCGGGCATGACTTTCCCAATACAAAAGTTCACCGGGCATGACTTTCCCAATACAAAAGTTCACCGGGCATGACTTTCCCAATACAATAGTTCACCGGGCATGACTTTCCCAATACAAAAGTTCACCGGAGATGACTTTCCCAATACAAAAGTTCACCGGAGATGACTTTCCCAATACAAAAGTTCACCGGAGATGACTTTCCCAATACAAAAGTTCACCGGAGATGACTTTCCCAATACAAAAGTTCACCGGAGATGACTTTCCCAATACAAAAGTTCACCGGAGATGACTTTTCCCATACAAAAGTTCACCGGAGATGACTTTCCCAATACAAAAGTTCACCGGAGATGACTTTTCCCATACAAAAGTTCACCGGAGATGACTTTCCCAATACAAAAGTTCACCGGAGATGACTTTTCCCATACAAAAGTTCACCGGAGATGACTTTCCCAATACAAAAGTTCACCGGAGATGACTTTCCCAATACAAAAGTTGACCGGAGATGACTTTTCCCATACAAAAGTTCACCGGAGACGACTTTTCCCATACAAAAGTTCACCGGAGATGACTTTCCCATACAAAAGTTCACCGGAGATGACTTTCCCAATACAAAAGTTCACCGGAGATGACTTTTCCCATACAAAAGTTCACCGGAGATGACTTTCCCAATACAAAAGTTCACCGGAGATGACTTTTCCCATACAAAAGTTCACCGGAGATGACTTTCCCAATACAAAAGTTCACCGGAGATGACTTTCCCAATACAAAAGTTCACCGGAGATGACTTTCCCAATACAAAAGTTCACCGGAGATGACTTTTCCCATACAAAAGTTCACCGGAGATGACTTTTCCCACACAAAAGTTCACCGGAGATGACTTTCCCAATACAAAAGTTCACCGGAGATGACTTTTCCCATACAAAAGTTCACCGGGCATGACTTTCCCAATACAAAAGTTCACCGGAGATGACTTTTCCCATACAAAAGTTCACCGGGCATGACTTTCCCAATACAAAAGTTCACCGGGCATGACTTTCCTAATACAAAAGTTCACCGGAGATGACTTTTCCCATACAAAAGTTCACCGGAGATGACTTTTCCCATACAAAAGTTCACCGGAGATGACTTTCCCAATACAAAAGTTCACCGGAGATGACTTTTCCCATACAAAAGTTCACCGGAGATGACTTTCCCAATACAAAAGTTCACCGGAGATGACTTTCCCAATATAAAAGTTCACCGGGCATGACTTTCCCAATACAAAAGTTCACCGGAGATGACTTTCCCAATACAAAAGTTCACCGGGCATGACATTCCCAATACAAAAGTTCACCGGGCAGGACTTTCCCAATACAAAAGTTCACCGGAGATGACTTTTCCCATACAAAAGTTCACCGGAGATGACTTTCCCAATACAAAAGTTCACCGGAGATGACTTTTCCCATACAAAAGTTCACCGGAGATGACTTTCCCAATACAAAAGTTCACCGGAGATGACTTTTCCCATACAAAAGTTCACCGGAGATGACTTTCCCAATACAAAAGTTCACCGGAGATGACTTTCCCAATACAAAAGTTCACCGGAGATGACTTTTCCCATACAAAAGTTCACCGGAGATGACTTTCCCAATACAAAAGTTCACCGGAGATGACTTTCCCAATACAAAAGTTCACCGGAGATGACTTTTCCCAATACAAAGGTTCACCGGAGATGACTTTCCCAATACAAAAGTTCACCGGAGATGACTTTTCCCATACAAAAGTTCACCGGAGATGACTTTCCCAATACAAAAGTTCACCGGAGATGACTTTTCCCATACAAAAGTTCACCGGGCATGACTTTCCCAATACAAAAGTTCACCGGAGATGACTTTTCCCATACAAAAGTTCACCGGAGATGACTTTCCCAATACAAAAGTTCACCGGAGATGACTTTCCCAATACAAAAGTTCACCGGAGATGACTTTTCCCATACAAAAGTTCACCGGAGATGACTTTCCCAATACAAAAGTTCACCGGAGATGACTTTCCCAATACAAAAGTTCACCGGAGATGACTTTTCCCAATACAAAGGTTCACCGGAGATGACTTTCCCAATACAAAAGTTCACCGGAGATGACTTTTCCCATACAAAAGTTCACCGGAGATGACTTTCCCAATACAAAAGTTCACCGGAGATGACTTTTCCCATACAAAAGTTCACCGGAGATGACTTTCCCAATACAAAAGTTCACCGGAGATGACTTTCCCAATACAAAAGTTCACCGGAGATGGCTTTTCCCATACAAAAGTTCACCGGAGATGACTTTCCCAATACAAAAGTTCACCGGAGATGACTTTTCCCATACAAAAGTTCACCGTAGATGACTTTCCCAATACAAAAGTTCACCGGAGATGACTTTTCCCATACAAAAGTTCACCGGAGATGACTTTCCCAATACAAAAGTTCACCGGAGATGACTTTTCCCATACAAAAGTTCACCGGAGATGACTTTTCCCATACAAAAGTTCACCGGAGATGACTTTCCCAATACAAAAGTTCACCGGGCATGACTTTCCCAAAACAAAAGTTCACCGGGCATGACTTTACCAATACAAAAGTTCACCGGGCATGACTTTCCCAATACAAAAGTTCACCGGAGATGACTTTTCCCATACAAAAGTTCACCGGAGATGACTTTTCCCATACAAAAGTTCACCGGAGATGACTTTCCCAATACAAAAGTTCACCGGGCATGACTTTCCCAATACAAAAGTTCACCGGAGATACTTTTCCCATACAAAAGTTCACCGGAGATGACTTTTCCCATACAAAAGTTCACCGGAGATGACTTTCCCAATACATAAGTTCACCGGGCATGACTTTCCCAAAACAAAAGTTCACCGGGCATGACTTTCCCAATACAAAAGTTCACCGGGCGTGACTTTCCCAATACAAAAGTTCACCGGAGATGACTTTTCCCATACAAAAGTTCACCGGAGATGACTTTCCCAATACAAAAGTTCACCGGAGATGACTTTTCCCATACAAAAGTTCACCGGAGATGACTTTCCCAATACAAAAGTTCACCGGGCATGACTTTCCCAATACAAAAGTTCACCGGAGATGACTTTTCCCATACAAAAGTTCACCGGAGATGACTTTTCCCATACAAAAGTTCACCGGAGATGACTTTCCCAATATAAAAGTTCACCGGAGATGACTTTCCCAATACAAAAGTTCACCGGAGATGACTTTCCCAATACAAAAGTTCACCGGAGATGACTTTCCCAATACAAAAGTTCACCGGAGATGACTTTTCCCATACAAAAGTTCACCGGAGATGACTTTCCCAATATAAAAGTTCACCGGGCATGACTTTTCCCATACAAAAGTTCACCGGAGATGACTTTCCCAATACAAAAGTTCACCGGAGATGACTTTCCCAATATAAAAGTTCACCGGGCATGACTTTCCCAATACAAAAGTTCACCGGGCACGACTTTCCCAATACAAAAGTTCACCGGGCATGACTTTCCCAATACAAAAGTTCACCGGAGATGACTTTTCCCATACAAAAGTTCACCGGAGATGACTTTTCCCATACAAAAGTTCACCGGAGATGACTTTCCCAATACAAAAGTTCACCGGGCATGACTTTCCCAAAACAAAAGTTCACCGGGCATGACTTTCCCAATACAAAAGTTCAACGGGCATGACTTTCCCAATACAAAAGTTCACCGGAGATGACTTTTCCCATACAAAAGTTCACCGGAGATGACTTTCCCAATACAAAAGTTCACCGGAGATGACTTTTCCCATACAAAAGTTCACCGGAGATGACTTTCCCAATTCAAAAGTTCACCGGGCATGACTTTCCCAATACAAAAGTTCACCGGAGATGACTTTTCCCATACAAAAGTTCACCGGAGATGACTTTTCCCATACAAAAGTTCACCGGGCACGACTTTCCCAATACAAAAGTTCACCGGAGATGACTTTCCCAATACAAAAGTTCACCGGAGATGACTTTCCCAATACAAAAGTTCACCGGGCATGACTTTCCCAATACAAAAGTTCACCGGAGATGACTTTCCCAATACAAAAGTTCACCGGGCATGACTTTCCCAATACAAAAGTTCACCGGAGATGACTTTTCCCATACAAAAGTTCACCGGAGATGACTTTTCCCATACTAAAGTTCACCGGAGATGACTTTCCCAATACAAAAGTTCACCGGAGATGACTTTCCCAATACAAAAGTTCACCGGAGATGACTTTTCCCATACAAAAGTTCACCGGAGATGACTTTCCAATACAAAAGTTCACCGGAGATGACTTTCCCAATACAAAAGTTCACCGGAGATGACTTTCCCAATACAAAAGTTCACCGGAGATGACTTTCCCAATATAAAAGTTCACCGGGCATGACTTTCCCAATACAAAAGTTCACCGGGCATGACTTTTCCAATACAAAAGTTCACCGGGCACGACTTTCCCAATACAAAAGTTCACCGGGCATGACTTTCCCAATACAAAAGTTCACCGGGATGACTTTCCCAATACAAAAGTTCACCGGAGATGACTTTCCCAATACAAAAGTTCACCGGAGATGACTTTCCCAATACAAAAGTTCACCGGAGATGACTTTCCCAATACAAAAGTTCACCGGAGATGACTTTTCCCATACAAAAGTTCACCGGGCATGACTTTCCCAATACAAAAGTTCACCGGAGATGACTTTCCCAATACAAAAGTTCACCGGGCACGACTTTCCCAATACAAAAGTTCACCGGGCATGACTTTTCCCCTACAAAAGTTCACCGGAGATGACTTTCCCAATACAAAAGTTCACCGGAGATGACTTTCCCAATACAAAAGTTCACCGGAGATGACTTTTCCCATACAAAAGTTCACAGGAGATGACTTTCCCAATACAAAAGTTCACCGGAGATGACTTTCCCAATACAAAAGTTCACCGGAGATGACTTTTCCCATACAAAAGTTCACCGGAGATGACTTTTCCCAATACAAAAGTTCACCGGAGATGACTTTCCCAATACAAAAGTTCACCGGAGATGACTTTCCCAATACAAAAGTTCACCGGGCACGACTTTCCCAATACAAAAGTTCACCGGAGATGACTTTCCCAATATAAAAGTTCACCGGGCACGACTTTCCCAATACAAAAGTTCACCGGAGATGACTTTTCCCATACAAAAGTTCACCGGAGATGACTTTCCCAATACAAAAGTTCACCGGAGATGACTTTCCCAATATAAAAGTTCACCGGGCATGACTTTCCCAATACAAAAGTTCACCGGGCACGACTTTCCCAATACAAAAGTTCACCGGAGATGACTTTCCCAATATAAAAGTTTACCGGAGATGACTTTTCCCATACAAAAGTTCACCGGAGATGACTTTCCCAATACAAAAGTTCACCGGAGATGACTTTCCCAATACAAAAGTTCACCGGAGATGACTTTTCCCATACAAAAGTTCACCGGAGATGACTTTCCCAATACAAAAGTTCACCGGAGATGACTTTTCCCATACAAAAGTTCACCGGAGATGACTATCCCAATACAAAAGTTCACCGGAGATGACTTTTCCCATACAAAAGTTCACCGGAGATGACTCTCCCAATACAAAAGTTCACCGGAGATGACTTTTCCCATACAAAAGTTCACCGGAGATGACTTTCCCAATACAAAAGTTCACCGGGCATGACTTTCCCAATACAAAAGTTCACCGGAGATGACTTTTCCCATACAAAAGTTCACCGGGCATGACTTTCCCAATACAAAAGTTCACCGGAGATGACTTTCCCAATACAAAAGTTCACCGGAGATGACTTTTCCCATACAAAAGTTCACCGGAGATGACTTTCCCAATACAAAAGTTCACCGGAGATGACTTTCCCAATACAAAAGTTCACCGGAGATGACTTTTCCCATACAAAAGTTCACCGGAGATGACTTTCCCAATACAAAAGTTCACCGGAGATGACTTTTCCCATACAAAAGTTCACCGGAGATGACTTTCCCAATACAAAAGTTCACCGGAGATGACTTTTCCCATACAAAAGTTCACCGGAGATGACTTTTCCCATACAAAAGTTCACCGGAGATGACTTTCCCAATACAAAAGTTCACCGGAGATGACTTTTCCCATACAAAAGTTCACCGGAGATGACTTTCCCAATACAAAAGTTCACCGGAGATGACTTTCCCAATACAAAAGTTCACCGGGCATGACTTTCCCAATACAAAAGTTCACCGGGCACGACTTTCCCAATACAAAAGTTCACCGGGCATGACTTTCCCAATACAAAAGTTCACCGGGCATGACTTTCCCAATACAAAAGTTCACCGGGCATGACCTTCCCAATACAAAAGTTCACCGGAGATGACTTTTCCCATACAAAAGTTCACCGGAGATGACTTTCCCAATACAAAAGTTCACCGGAGATGACTTTTCCCATACAAAAGTTCACCGGAGATGACTTTCCCAATACAAAAGTTCACCGGAGATGACTCTCCCAATACAAAAGTTCACCGGGCATGACTTTCCCAATACAAAAGTTCACCGGGCACGACTTTCCCAATACAAAAGTTCACCGGGCATGACTTTCCCAATACAAAAGTTCACCGGGTATGACTTTCCCAATACAAAAGTTCACCGGGCATGACTTTCCCAATACAAAAGTTCACCGGAGATGACTTTCCCAATACAAAAGTTCACCGGAGATGACTTTTCCCATACAAAAGTTCACCGGAGATGACTTTCCCAATACAAAAGTTCACCGGAGATGACTTTCCCAATACAAAAGTTCACCGGAGATGACTTTTCCCATACAAAAGTTCACCGGAGATGACTTTCCCAATACAAAAGTTCACCGGAGATGACTTTTCCCATACAAAAGTTCACCGGAGATGACTTTCCCAATACAAAAGTTCACCGGGCATGACTTTCCCAATACAAAAGTTCACCGGAGATGACTTTTCCCATACAAAAGTTCACCGGGCATGACTTTCCCAATACAAAAGTTCACCGGAGATGACTTTCCCAATACAAAAGTTCACCGGAGATGACTTTTCCCATACAAAAGTTCACCGGAGATGACTTTCCCAATACAAAAGTTCACCGGAGATGACTTTCCCAATACAAAAGTTCACCGGAGATGACTTTTCCCATACAAAAGTTCACCGGAGATGACTTTCCCAATACAAAAGTTCACCGGAGATGACTTTTCCCATACAAAAGTTCAACGGAGATGACTTTCCCAATACAAAAGTTCACCGGAGATGACTTTTCCCATACAAAAGTTCACCGGAGATGACTTTCCCAATACAAAAGTTCACCGGAGATGACTTTTCCCATACAAAAGTTCACCGGAGATGACTTTCCCAATACAAAAGTTCACCGGGCATGACTTTCCCAATACAAAAGTTCACCGGGCACGACTTTCCCAATACAAAAGTTCACCGGGCATGACTTTCCCAATACAAAAGTTCACCGGGCATGACTTTCCCAATACAAAAGTTCACCGGGCATGACTTTCCCAATACAAAAGTTCACCGGAGATGACTTTCCCATACAAAAGTTCACCGGAGATGACTTTCCCAATACAAAAGTTCACCGGAGATGACTTTTCCCATACAAAAGTTCACCGGAGATGACTTTCCCAATACAAAAGTTCACCGGAGATGACTTTTCCCATACAAAAGTTCACCGGAGATGACTTTCCCAATACAAAAGTTCACCGGAGATGACTTTCCCAATACAAAAGTTCACCGGAGATGACTTTTCCCATACAAAAGTTCACCGGAGATGACTTTCCCAATACAAAAGTTCACCGGAGATGACTTTCCCAATACAAAAGTTCACCGGAGATGACTTTTCCCATACAAAAGTTCACCGGAGATGACTTTCCCAATACAAAAGTTCACCGGAGATGACTTTTCCCATACAAAAGTTCACCGGAGATGACTTTCCCGATACAAAAGTTCACCGGAGATGACTTTCCCAATACAAAAGTTCACCGGAGATGACTTTTCCCATACAGAAATTCACCGGAGATGACTTTCCCAATACAAAAGTTCACCGGAGATGACTTTTCCCATACAAAAGTTCACCGGAGATGACTTTCCCAATACAAAAGTTCACCGGAGATGACTTTTCCCATACAAAAGTTCACCGGAGATGACTTTCCCAATACTAAAGTTCACCGGAGATGACTTTCCCAATACAAAAGTTCACCGGAGATGACTTTCCCAATACAAAAGTTCACCGGAGATGACTTTCCCAATACAAAAGTTCACCGGGCATGACTTTCCCAATACAAAAGTTCACCGGAGATGACTTTTCCCATACAAAAGTTCACCGGAGATGACTTTCCCAATACAAAAGTTCACCGGAGATGACTTTCCCAATACAAAAGTTCACCGGAGATGACTTTTCCCATACAAAAGTTCACCGGAGATGACTTTCCCAATACAAAAGTTCACCGGAGATGACCTTTCCCATACAAAAGTTCACCGGAGATGACTTTCCCAATACAAAAGTTCACCGGAGATGACTTTCCCAATACAAAAGTTCACCGGAGATGACTTTTCCCATACAAAAGTTCACCGGAGATGACTTTCCCAATACAAAAGTTCACCGGGCATGACTTTCCCAATACAAAAGTTCACCGGAGATGACTTTTCCCATACAAAAGTTCACCGGAGATGACTTTCCCAATACAAAAGTTCACCGGAGATGACTTTCCCAATACAAAAGTTCACCGGAGATGACTTTTCCCATACAAAAGTTCACCGGAGATGACTTTCCCAATACAAAAGTTCACCGGAGATGACTCTTCCCATACAAAAGTTCACCGGAGATGACTTTCCCAATACAAAAGTTCACCGGAGATGACTTTTCCCATACAAAAGTTCACCGGAGATGACTTTCCCAATACAAAAGTTCACCGGAGATGACTTTTCCCATACAAAAGTTCACCGGAGATGACTTTCCCAATACAAAAGTTCACCGGAGATGACTTTTCCCATACAAAAGTTCACCGGAGATGACTTTCCCAATACAAAAGTTCACCGGAGATGACTTTCCCAATACAAAAGTTCACCGGAGATGACTTTCCCAATACAAAAGTTCACCGGAGATGACTTTCCCAATACAAAAGTTCACCGGAGATGACTTTCCCAATACAAAAGTTCACCGGAGATGACTTTCCCAATACAAAAGTTCACCGGAGATGACTTTCCCAATACAAAAGTTCACCGGAGATGACTTTTCCCATACAAAAGTTCACCGGAGATGACTTTCCCAATACAAAAGTTCACCGGGCACGACTTTCCCAATACAAAAGTTCACCGGGCATGACTTTCCCAATACATAAGTTCACCGGGCATGACTTACCCAATACAAAAGTTCACCGGGCATGACTTTCCCAATACAAAAGTTCACCGGGCATGACTTTCCCAATACAAAAGTTCACCGGAGATGACTTTTCCCATACAAAAGTTCACCGGGCATGACTTTCCCAATACAAAAGTTCACCGGAGATGACTTTTCCCATACAAAAGTTCACCGGAGATGACTTTCCCAATACAAAAGTTCACCGGAGATGACTTTTCCCATACAAAAGTTCACCGGGCATGACTTTCCCAATACAAAAGTTCACCGGAGATGACTTTTCCCATACAAAAGTTCACCGGAGATGACTTTCCCAATACAAAAGTTCACCGGAGATGACTTTCCCAATACAAAAGTTCACCGGAGATGACTTTTCCCATACAAAAGTTCACCGGAGATGACTTTCCCAATACAAAAGTTCACCGGAGATGGCTTTCCCAATACAAAAGTTCACCGGAGATGACTTTTCCATACAAAAGTTCACCGGAGATGACTTTCCCAATACAAAAGTTCACCGGAGATGACTTTTCCCATACAAAAGTTCACCGGAGATGACTTTCCCAATACAAAAGTTCACCGGAGATGACTTTTCCCATACAAAAGTTCACCGGAGATGACTTTCCCAATACAAAAGTTCACCGGAGATGACTTTCCCAATACAAAAGTTCACGGGAGATGACTTTTCCCATACAAAAGTTCACCGGAGATGACTTTTCCCATACAAAAGTTCACCGGAGATAACTTTCCCATACAAAAGTTCACCGGAGATGACTTTCCCAATACAAAAGTTCACCGGAGATGACTTTTCCCATACAAAAGTTCACCGGAGATGACTTTCCCAATACAAAAGTTCACCGGAGATGACTTTCCCAATACAAAAGTTCACCGGAGATGACTTTTCCCATACAAAAGTTCACCGGAGATGACTTTCCCAATACAAAAGTTTACTGGAGATGACTTTCCCAATACAAAAGTTCACCGGAGATGACTTTTCCCATACAAAAGTTCACCGGAGATGACTTTCCCAATACAAAAGTTCACCGGAGATGACTTTTCCCATACAAAAGTTCACCGGAGATGACTTTCCCAATACAAAAGTTCACCGGAGATGACTTTCCCAATACAAAAGTTCACCGGAGATGACTTTTCCCATACAAAAGTTCACCGGAGATGACTTTCCCAATACAAAAGTTCACCGGAGATGACTTTCCCAATACAAAAGTTCACCGGGCATGACTTTCCCAATACAAAAGTTCACCGGAGATGACTTTCCCAATACAAAAGTTCACCGGGCATGACTTTCCCAAAACAAAAGTTCACCGGGCATGACTTTCCCAATATAAAAGTTCACCGGGCATGACTTTCCCAATACAAAAGTTCACCGGAGATGACTTTCCCAATACAAAAGTTCACCGGGCATGACTTTCCCAATACAAAAGTTCACCGGGCATGACTTTCCCAATACAAAAGTTCACCGGAGATGATTTTCCCATACAAAAGTTCACCGGAGATGACTTTCCCAATACAAAAGTTCACCGGAGATGACTTTTCCCATACAAAAGTTCACCGGAGATGACTTTCCCAATACAAAAGTTCACCGGAAATGACTTTCCCAATACAAAAGTTCACCGGAGATCACTTTTCCCATACAAAAGTTCACCGGAGATGACTTTCCCAATACAAAAGTTCACCGGAGATGACTTTTCCCATACAAAAGTTCACCGGAGATGACTTTCCCAATACAAAAGTTCACCGGAGATGACTTTCCCAATAAAAAAGTTCACCGGAGATGACTTTTCCCATACAAAAGTTCACCGGAGATGACTTTCTCAATACAAAAGTTCACCGGAGATGACTTTTCCCATACAAAAGTTCACCGGAGATGACTTTCCCAATACAAAAGTTCACCGGGCATGACTTTCCCAATACAAAAGTTCACCGGAGATGACTTTCCCAATACAAAAGTTCACCGGGCATGACTTTCCCAAAACAAAAGTTCACCGGGCATGACTTTCCCAATATAAAAGTTCACCGGGCATGACTTTCCCAATACAAAAGTTCACCGGAGATGACTTTCCCAATACAAAAGTTCACCGGAGATGACTTTTCCCATACAAAAGTTCACCGGAGATGACTTTCCCAATACAAAAGTTCACCGGGCATGACTTTCCCAAAACAAAAGTTCACCGGGCATGACTTTCCCAATACAAAATTTCACCGGAGATGTCTTTCCCAATACAAAAGTTCACCGGAGATGACTTTCCCAATACAAAAGTTCACCGGAGATGACTTTCCCAATACAAAAGTTCACCGGGCATGACTTTCCCAATACAAAAGTTCACCGGAGATGACTTTCCCAATACAAAAGTTCACCGGGCATGACTTTCCCAAAACAAAAGTTCACCGGGCATGACTTTCCCAATATAAAAGTTCACCGGGCATGACTTTCCCAATACAAAAGTTCACCGGGCACGACTTTCCCAATACAAAAGTTCACCGGAGATGACTTTCCCAATATAAAAGTTCACCGGGCATGACTTTCCCAATACAAAAGTTCACCGGGCACGACTTTCCCAATACAAAAGTTCACCGGAGATGACTTTCCCAATACAAAAGTTCACCGGAGATGACTTTCCCAATACAAAAGTTCACCGGGCATGACTTTCCCAATACAAAAGTTCACCGGAGATGACTTTCCCAATACAAAAGTTCACCGGGCATGACTTTCCCAAAACAAAAGTTCACCGGGCATGACTTTCCCAATATAAAAGTTCACCGGGCATGACTTTCCCAATACAAAAGTTCACCGGAGATGACTTTCCCAATACAAAAGTTCACCGGAGATGACTTTTCCCATACAAAAGTTCACCGGAGATGACTTTCCCAATACAAAAGTTCACCGGAGATGACTTTCCCAATACAAAAGTTCACCGGAGATGACTTTTCCCATACAAAAGTTCACCGGAGATGACTTTCCCAATACAAAAGTTCACCGGAGATGACTTTTCCCATACAAAAGTTCACCGGAGATGACTTTCCCAATACAAAAGTTCACCGGAGATGACTTTCCCAATACAAAAGTTCACCGGAGATGACTTTTCCCATACAAAAGTTCACCGGAGATGACTTTCCCAATACAAAAGTTCACCGGAGATGACTTTTCCCATACAAAAGTTCACCGGAGATGACTTTCCCAATACAAAAGTTCACCGGGCATGACTTTCCCAATACAAAAGTTCACCGGGCATGACTTTCCCAAAACAAAAGTTCACCGGGCATGACTTTCCCAATATAAAAGTTCACCGGGCATGACTTTCCCAATACAAAAGTTCACCGGGCACGACTTTCCCAATACAAAAGTTCACCGGAGATGACTTTCCCAATATAAAAGTTCACCGGGCATGACTTTCCCAATACAAAAGTTCACCGGGCACGACTTTCCCAATACAAAAGTTCACCGGAGATGACTTTCCCAATACAAAAGTTCACCGGAGATGACTTTCCCAATACAAAAGTTCACCGGGCATGACTTTCCCAATACAAAAGTTCACCGGAGATGACTTTCCCAATACAAAAGTTCACCGGGCATGACTTTCCCAAAACAAAAGTTCACCGGGCATGACTTTCCCAATATAAAAGTTCACCGGGCATGACTTTCCCAATACAAAAGTTCACCGGAGATGACTTTCCCAATACAAAAGTTCACCGGAGATGACTTTTCCCATACAAAAGTTCACCGGAGATGACTTTCCCAATACAAAAGTTCACCGGAGATGACTTTCCCAATACAAAAGTTCACCGGAGATGACTTTTCCCATACAAAAGTTCACCGGAGATGACTTTCCCAATACAAAAGTTCACCGGAGATGACTTTTCCCATACAAAAGTTCACCGGAGATGACTTTCCCAATACAAAAGTTCACCGGAGATGACTTTCCCAATACAAAAGTTCACCGGAGATGACTTTTCCCATACAAAAGTTCACCGGAGATGACTTTCCCAATACAAAAGTTCACCGGAGATGACTTTTCCCATACAAAAGTTCACCGGAGATGACTTTCCCAATACAAAAGTTCACCGGGCATGACTTTCCCAATACAAAAGTTCACCGGAGATGACTTTCCCAATACAAAAGTTCACCGGGCATGACTTTCCCAAAACAAAAGTTCACCGGGCATGACTTTCCCAATATAAAAGTTCACCGGGCATGACTTTCCCAATACAAAAGTTCACCGGAGATGACTTTCCCAATACAAAAGTTCACCGGAGATGACTTTTCCCATACAAAAGTTCACCGGAGATGACTTTCCCAATACAAAAGTTCACCGGGCATGACTTTCCCAAAACAAAAGTTCACCGGGCATGACTTTCCCAATACAAAAGTTCACCGGAGATGACTTTCCCAATACAAAAGTTCACCGGAGATGACTTTCCCAATACAAAAGTTCACCGGAGATGACTTTCCCAATACAAAAGTTCACCGGGCATGACTTTCCCAATACAAAAGTTCACCGGAGATGACTTTCCCAATACAAAAGTTCACCGGGCATGACTTTCCCAAAACAAAAGTTCACCGGGCATGACTTTCCCAATATAAAAGTTCACCGGGCATGACTTTCCCAATACAAAAGTTCACCGGGCACGACTTTCCCAATACAAAAGTTCACCGGAGATGACTTTCCCAATATAAAAGTTCACCGGGCATGACTTTCCCAATACAAAAGTTCACCGGGCACGACTTTCCCAATACAAAAGTTCACCGGAGATGACTTTCCCAATACAAAAGTTCACCGGAGATGACTTTCCCAATACAAAAGTTCACCGGGCATGACTTTCCCAATACAAAAGTTCACCGGAGATGACTTTCCCAATACAAAAGTTCACCGGGCATGACTTTCCCAAAACAAAAGTTCACCGGGCATGACTTTCCCAATATAAAAGTTCACCGGGCATGACTTTCCCAATACAAAAGTTCACCGGAGATGACTTTCCCAATACAAAAGTTCACCGGGCATGACTTTCCCAATACAAAAGTTCACCGGGCATGACTTTCCCAATACAAAAGTTCACCGGAGATGACTTTTCCCATACAAAAGTTCACCGGAGATGACTTTCCCAATACAAAAGTTCACCGGAGATGACTTTCCCAATACAAAAGTTCACCGGAGATGACTTTTCCCATACAAAAGTTCACCGGGCATGACTTTCCCAATACAAAAGTTCACCGGGCACGACTTTCCCAATACAAAAGTTCACCGGAGATGACTTTCCCAATACAAAAGTTCACGGGAGATGACTTTTCCCAATACAAAAGTTCACCGGAGATGACTTTCCCAATACAAAAGTTCACCGGAGATGACTTTTCCCATACAAAAGTTCACCGGAGATGACTTTCCCAATACAAAAGTTCACCGGAGATGACTTTTCCCATACAAAAGTTCACCGGAGATGACTTTCCCAATACAAAAGTTCACCGGAGATGACTTTCCCAATACAAAAGTTCACCGGAGATGACTTTCCCAATACAAAAGTTCACCGGAGATGACTTTCCCAATACAAAAGTTCACCGGGCATGACTTTCCCAATACAAAAGTTCACCGGAGATGACTTTTCCCATACAAAAGTTCACCGGAGATGACTTTTCCCATACAAAAGTTCACCGGAGATGACTTTCCCAATACAAAAGTTCACCGGAGATGACTTTCCCAATACAAAAGTTCACCGGAGATGACTTTTCCCATACAAAAGTTCACCCGAGATGACTTTCCCAATACAAAAGTTCACCGGAGATGACTTTTCCCATACAAAAGTTCACCGGAGATGACTTTCCCAATACAAAAGTTCACCGGAGATGACTTTCCCAATACAAAAGTTCACCGGAGATGACTTTTCCCATACAAAAGTTCACCGGGCACGACTTTCCCAATACAAAAGTTCACCGGAGATGACTTTTCCCATACAAAAGTTCACCGGGCATGACTTTCCCAATACAAAAGTTCACCGGAGATGACTTTCCCAATACAAAAGTTCACCGGAGATGACTTTCCCAATACAAAAGTTCACCGGAGATGACTTTTCCCATACAAAAGTTCACCGGAGATGACTTTCCCAATACAAAAGTTCACCGGAGATGACTTTTCCCATACAAAAGTTCACCGGAGATGACTTTCCCAATACAAAAGTTCACCGGAGATGACTTTCCCAATACAAAAGTTCACCGGAGATGACTTTCCCAATACAAAAGTTCACCGGAGATGACTTTCCCAATACAAAAGTTCACCGGGCATGACTTTCCCAATACAAAAGTTCACCGGAGATGACTTTTCCCATACGAAACTTCACCGGAGATGACTTTCCCAATACAAAAGTTCACCGGAGATGACTTTCCCAATACAAAAGTTCACCGGAGATGACTTTTCCCATACAAAAGTTCACCGGAGATGACTTTCCCAATACAAAAGTTCACCGGAGATGACTTTTCCCATACAAAAGTTCACCGGAGATGACTTTTCCCATACAAAAGTTCACCGGGCACGACTTTCCCAATACAAAAGTTCACCGGAGATGACTTTTCCCATACAAAAGTTCACCGGGCATGACTTTCCCAATACAAAAGTTCACCGGAGATGACTTTCCCAATACAAAAGTTCACCGGAGATGACTTTCCCAATACAAAAGTTCACCGGAGATGACTTTTCCCATACAAAAGTTCACCGGAGATGACTTTCCCAATACAAAAGTTCACCGGAGATGACTTTTCCCATACAAAAGTTCACCGGAGATGACTTTCCCAATACAAAAGTTCACCGGAGATGACTTTTCCCATACAAAATTTCACCGGAGATGACTTTCCCAATACAAAAGTTCACCGGAGATGACTTTTCCCATACAAAAGTTCACCGGGCATGACTTTCCCAATACAAAAGTTCACCGGAGATGACTTTTCCCATACAAAAGTTCACCGGAGATGACTTTCCCAATACAAAAGTTCACCGGAGATGACTTTCCCAATACAAAAGTTCACCGGAGATGACTTTCCCAATACAAAAGTTCACCGGAGATGACTTTTCCCATACAAAAGTTCACCGGAGATGACTTTCCCAATACAAAAGTTCACCGGAGATGACTTTCCCAATACAAAAGTTCACCGGAGATGACTTTTCCCAATACAAAAGTTCACCGGAAATGACTTTCCCAATACAAAAGTTCACCGGAGATGACTTTTCCCATACAAAAGTTCACCGGAGATGACTTTCCCAATACAAAAGTTCACCGGAGATGACTTTCCCAATACAAAAGTTCACCGGAGATGACTTTTCCCATACAAAAGTTCACCGGGCATGACTTTCCCAATACAAAAGTTCACCGGAGATGACTTTTCCCATACAAAAGTTCACCGGAGATGACTTTCCCAATACAAAAGTTCACCGGAGATGACTTTCCCAATACAAAAGTTCACCGGAGATGACTTTTCCCATACAAAAGTTCACCGGAGATGACTTTCCCAATACAAAAGTTCACCGGAGATGACTTTCCCAATACAAAAGTTCACCGGAGATGACTTTTCCCAATACAAAAGTTCACCGGAGATGACTTTCCCAATACAAAAGTTCACCGGAGATGAATTTTGCCATACAAAAGTTCACCGGAGATGACTTTCCCAATACAAAAGTTCACCGGAGATGACTTTTCCCATACAAAAGTTCACCGGAGATGACTTTCCCAATACAAAAGTTCACCGGAGATGACTTTCCCAATACAAAAGTTCACCGGAGATGACTTTCCCAATACAAAAGTTCACCGGAGATGACTTTCCCAATACAAAAGTTCACCGGGCATGACTTTCCCAATACAAAAGTTCACCGGAGATGACTTTTCCCATACAAAAGTTCACCGGAGATGACTTTCCCAATACAAAAGTTCACCGGAGATGACTTTCCCAATACAAAAGTTCACCGGAGATGACTTTTCCCATACAAAAGTTCACCGGAGATGACTTTCCCAATACAAAAGTTCACCGGAGATGACTTTTCCCATACAAAAGTTCACCGGAGATGACTTTCCCAATACAAAAGTTCACCGGAGATGACTTTCCCAATACAAAAGTTCACCGGAGATGACTTTTCTCATACAAAAGTTCACCGGACATGACTTTCCCAATACAAAAGTTCACCGGGCATGACTTTCCCAATACAAAAGTTCACCGGAGATGACTTTTCCCATACAAAAGTTCACCGGAGATGACTTTCCCAATACAAAAGTTCACCGGAGATGACTTTCCCAATACAAAAGTTCACCGGAGATGACTTTTCCCATACAAAAGTTCACCGGAGATGACTTTCCCAATACAAAAGTTCACCGGAGATGACTTTTCCCATACAAAAGTTCACCGGAGATGACTTTCCCAATACAAAAGTTCACCGGAGATGACTTTTCCCATACAAAAGTTCACCGGAGATGACTTTCCCAATACAAAAGTTCACCGGAGATGACTTTTCCCATACAAAAGTTCACCGGAGATGACTTTCCCAATACAAAAGTTCACCGGAGATGACTTTCCCAATACAAAACTTCACCGGAGATGACTTTCCCAATACAAAAGTTCACCGGAGATGACTTTCCCAATACAAAAGTTCACCGGAGATGACTTTCCCAATACAAAAGTTCACCGGAGATGACTTTCCCAATACAAAAGTTCACCGGAGATGACTTTCCCAATACAAAAGTTCACCGGAGATGACTTTTCCCATACAAAAGTTCACCGGAGATGACTTTCCCAATACAAAAGTTCACCGGAGATGACTTTCCCAATATAAAAGTTCACCGGGCATGACTTTCCCAATACAAAAGTTCACCGGGCACGACTTTCTTAATACAAAAGTTCACCGGAGATGACTTTTCCCATACAAAAGTTCACCGGGCATGACTTTCCCAATACAAAAGTTCACCGGGCATGACTTTCCCAATACAAAAGTTCACCGGGCATGACTTTCCCAATACAAAAGTTCACCGGGCACGACTTTCCCAATACAAAAGTTCACCGGGCATGACTTTCCCAATACAAAAGTTCACCGGGCATGACTTTTCCAATACAAAAGTTCACCGGGCATGACTTTCCCAATACAAAAGTTCACTGGAGATGACTTTTCCCATACAAAAGTTCACCGGAGATGACTTTCCCAATACAAAAGTTCACCTTAGATGACTTTTCCCATACAAAAGTTCACCGGATATGACTTTCCCAATACAAAAGTTCACCGGAGATGACTTTCCCAATACAAAAGTTCACCGGAGATGACTTTTCCCATACAAAAGTTCACCGGAGATGACTTTCCCAATACAAAAGTTCACCGGAGATGACTTTCCCAATACAAAAGTTCACCGGAGATGACTTTCCCAATACAAAAGTTCACCGGAGATGACTTTCCCAATACAAAAGTTCACCGGAGATGACTTTTCCCATACAAAAGTTCACCGGAGATGACTTTCCCAATACAAAAGTTCACCGGAGATGACTTTCCCAATACAAAAGTTCACCGGAGATGACTTTCCCAATACAAAAGTTCACCGGAGATGACTTTTCCCAATACAAAAGTTCACCGGAGATGACTTTCCCAATACAAAAGTTCACCGGAGATGACTTTTCCCATACAAAAGTTCACCGGAGATGACTTTCCCAATACAAAAGTTCACCGGAGATGACTTTCCCAATACAAAAGTTCACCGGAGATGACTTTTCCCATACAAAAGTTCACCGGGCATGACTTTCCCAATACAAAAGTTCACCGGAGATGACTTTTCCCATACAAAAGTTCACCGGAGATGACTTTCCCAATACAAAAGTTCACCGGAGATGACTTTCCCAATACAAAAGTTCACCGGAGATGACTTTTCCCATACAAAAGTTCACCGGAGATGACTTTCCCAATACAAAAGTTCACCGGAGATGACTTTCCCAATACAAAAGTTCACCGGAGATGACTTTTCCCAATACAAAAGTTCACCGGAGATGACTTTCCCAATACAAAAGTTCACCGGAGATGACTTTTCCCATACAAAAGTTCACCGGAGATGACTTTCCCAATACAAAAGTTCACCGGAGATGACTTTTCCCATACAAAAGTTCACCGGAGATGACTTTCCCAATACAAAAGTTCACCGGAGATGACTTTCCCAATACAAAAGTTCACCGGAGATGACTTTCCCAATACAAAAGTTCACCGGAGATGACTTTCCCAATACAAAAGTTCACCGGGCATGACTTTCCCAATACAAAAGTTCACCGGAGATGACTTTTCCCATACAAAAGTTCACCGGAGATGACTTTCCCAATACAAAAGTTCACCGGAGATGACTTTCCCAATACAAAAGTTCACCGGAGATGACTTTTCCCATACAAAAGTTCACCGGAGATGACTTTCCCAATACAAAAGTTCACCGGAGATGACTTTTCCCATACAAAAGTTCACCGGAGATCACTTTCCCAATACAAAAGTTCACCGGAGATGACTTTCCCAATACAAAAGTTCACCGGAGATGACTTTTCTCATACAAAAGTTCACCGGACATGACTTTTCCAATACAAAAGTTCACCGGGCATGACTTTCCCAATACAAAAGTTCACCGGAGATGACTTTTCCCATACAAAAGTTCACCGGAGATGACTTTCCCAATACAAAAGTTCACCGGAGATGACTTTCCCAATACAAAAGTTCACCGGAGATGACTTTTCCCATACAAAAGTTCACCGGAGATGACTTTCCCAATACAAAAGTTCACCGGAGATGACTTTTCCCATACAAAAGTTCACCGGAGATGACTTTCCCAATACAAAAGTTCACCGGAGATGACTTTTCCCATACAAAAGTTCACCGGAGATGACTTTCCCAATACAAAAGTTCACCGGAGATGACTTTTCCCATACAAAAGTTCACCGGAGATGACTTTCCCAATACAAAAGTTCACCGGAGATGACTTTCCCAATACAAAACTTCACCGGAGATGACTTTCCCAATACAAAAGTTCACCGGAGATGACTTTCCCAATACAAAAGTTCACCGGAGATGACTTTCCCAATACAAAAGTTCACCGGAGATGACTTTCCCAATACAAAAGTTCACCGGAGATGACTTTCCCAATACAAAAGTTCACCGGAGATGACTTTTCCCATACAAAAGTTCACCGGAGATGACTTTCCCAATACAAAAGTTCACCGGAGATGACTTTCCCAATATAAAAGTTCACCGGGCATGACTTTCCCAATACAAAAGTTCACCGGGCACGACTTTCCCAATACAAAAGTTCACCGGAGATGACTTTTCCCATACAAAAGTTCACCGGGCATGACTTTCCCAATACAAAAGTTCACCGGGCATGACTTTCCCAATACAAAAGTTCACCGGGCATGACTTTCCCAATACAAAAGTTCACCGGGCACGACTTTCCCAATACAAAAGTTCACCGGGCATGACTTTCCCAATACAAAAGTTCACCGGGCATGACTTTTCCAATACAAAAGTTCACCGGGCATGACTTTCCCAATACAAAAGTTCACCGGAGATGACTTTTCCCATACAAAAGTTCACCGGAGATGACTTTCCCAATACAAAAGTTCACCTTAGATGACTTTTCCCATACAAAAGTTCACCGGATATGACTTTCCCAATACAAAAGTTCACCGGAGATGACTTTCCCAATACAAAAGTTCACCGGAGATGACTTTTCCCATACAAAAGTTCACCGGAGATGACTTTCCCAATACAAAAGTTCACCGGAGATGACTTTTCCCATACAAAAGTTCACCGGAGATGACTTTCCCAATACAAAAGTTCACCGGAGATGACTTTTCCCATACAAAAGTTCACCGGAGATGACTTTCCCAATACAAAAGTTCACCGGGCATGACTTTCCCAATACAAAAGTTCACCGGAGATGACTTTTCCCATACAAAAGTTCACCGGGCATGACTTTCCCAATACAAAAGTTCACCGGAGATGACTTTCCCAATACAAAAGTTCACCGGAGATGACTTTTCCCATACAAAAGTTCACCGGAGATGACTTTCCCAATACAAAAGTTCACCGGAGATGACTTTCCCAATACAAAAGTTCACTGGAGATGACTTTTCCCATACAAAAGTTCACCGGAGATGACTTTCCCAATACAAAAGTTCACCGGAGATGACTTTTCCCATACAAAAGTTCACCGGAGATGACTTTCCCAATACAAAAGTTCACCGGAGATGACTTTTCCCATACAAAAGTTCACCGGAGATGACTTTTCCCATACAAAAGTTCACCGGAGATGACTTTCCCAATACAAAAGTTCACCGGAGATGACTTTTCCCATACAAAAGTTCACCGGAGATGACTTTCCCAATAC
Source organism: Musca autumnalis (assembly GCF_047663935.1). Classification (NCBI taxonomy): domain Eukaryota; kingdom Metazoa; phylum Arthropoda; class Insecta; order Diptera; family Muscidae; genus Musca; species Musca autumnalis. The sequence continues at coordinate 41,682 of NW_027412202.1, forward strand.
AAAAGTTCACCGGAGATGACTTTCCCAATACAAAAGTTCACCGGAGATGACTTTTCCCATACAAAAGTTCACCGGAGATGACTTTCCCAATACAAAAGTTCACCGGAGATGACTTTCCCAATACAAAAGTTCACCGGAGATGACTTTCCCAATACAAAAGTTCACCGGAGATGACTTTTCCCATACAAAAGTTCACCGGAGATGACTTTCCCAATACAAAAGTTCACCGGAGATGACTTTCCCATTACAAAAGTTCACCGGAGATGACTTTCCCAATACAAAAGTTCACCGGAGATGACTTTCCCAATACAAAAGTTCACCGGAGATGACTTTTCCCATACAAAAGTTCACCGGAGATGACTTTCCCAATACAAAAGTTCACCGGAGATGACTTTCCCAATACAAAAGTTGACCGGAGATGACTTTTCCCATACAAAAGTTCACCGGAGATGACTTTCCCAATACAAAAGTTCACCGGAGATGACTTTCCCAATACAAAAGTTCACCGGAGATGACTTTTCCCATACAAAAGTTCACCGGAGATGACTTTCCCAATACAAAAGTTCACCGGAGATGACTTTCCCAATACAAAAGTTCACCGGAGATGACTTTCCCAATACAAAAGTTCACCGGGCATGACTTTCCCAATACAAAAGTTCACCGGAGATGGCTTTTCCCATACAAAAGTTCACAGGAGATGACTTTCCCAATACAAAAGTTCACCGGAAATGACTTTCCCAATACAAAAGTTCACCGGAGATGACTTTTCCCATACAAAAGTTCACCGGAGATGACTTTCCCAATACAAAAGTTCACCGGAGATGACTTTTCCCATACAAAAGTTCACCGGAGATGACTTTCCCAATACAAAAGTTCACCGGAGATGACTTTCCCAATACAAAAGTTCACCGGAGATGACTTTTCCCATACAAAAGTTCACCGGAGATGACTTTCCCAATACAAAAGTTCACCGGAGATGACTTTTCCCATACAAAAGTTCACCGGAGATGACTTTCCCATACAAAAGTTCACCGGAGATGACTTTCCCAATACAAAAGTTCACCGGAGATGACTTTTCCCATACAAAAGTTCACCGGAGATGACTTTCCCAATACAAAAGTTCACCGGAGATGACTTTTCCCATACAAAAGTTCACCGGAGATGACTTTCCCAATACAAAAGTTCACCGGAGATGACTTTCCCAATACAAAAGTTCACCGGAGATGACTTTTCCCATACAAAAGTTCACCGGAGATGACTTTCCCAATACAAAAGTTCACCGGAGATGACTTTTCCCATACAAAAGTTCACCGGAGATGACTTTCCCAATACAAAAGTTCACCGAAGATGACTTTCCCAATACAAAAGTTCACCGGAGATGACTTTCCCAATACAAAAGTTCACCGCAGATGACTTTCCCAATACAAAAGTTCACCGGGCATGACTTTCCCAATACAAAAGTTCACCGGAGATGACTTTTCCCATACAAAAGTTCACCGGAGATGACTTTCCCAATACAAAAGTTCACCGGAGATGACTTTCCCAATACAAAAGTTCACCGGAGATGACTTTTCCCATACAAAAGTTCACCGGAGATGACTTTCCCAATACAAAAGTTCACCGGAGATGACTTTTCCCATACAAAAGTTCACCGGAGATGACTTTCCCAATACAAAAGTTCACCGGAGATGACTTTCCCAATACAAAAGTTCACCGGAGATGACTTTTCCCATACAAAAGTTCACCGGAGATGACTTTCCCAATACAAAAGTTCACCGGGCATGACTTTCCCAATACAAAAGTTCACCGGAGATGACTTTTCCCATACAAAAGTTCACCGGAGATGACTTTCCCAATACAAAAGTTCACCGGAGATGACTTTCCCAATACAAAAGTTCACCGGAGATGACTTTTTCAATACAAACGTTCACCGGAGATGACTTTTCCCATACAAAAGTTCACCGGAGATGACTTTCCCAATACAAAAGTTCACCGGAGATGACTTTTCCCATACAAAAGTTCACCGGAGATGACTTTCCCAATACAAAAGTTCACCGGAGATGACTTTCCCAATATAAAAGTTCACCGGGCATGACTTTCCCAATACAAAAGTTCACCGGGCACGACTTTCCCAATATAAAAGTTCACCGGAGATGACTTTTCCCATACAAAAGTTCACCGGAGATGACTTTCCCAATACAAAAGTTCACCGGAGATGACTTTCCCCATACAAAAGTTCACCGGAGATGACTTTCCCAATACAAAAGTTCACCGGAGATGACTTTTCCCATACAAAAGTTCACCGGAGATGATTTTCCCAATACAAAATTTCACCGGAGATGACTTTTCCCATACAAAAGTTCACCGGAGATGACTTTCCCAATACAAAAGTTCACCGGAGATGACTTTCCCAATACAAAAGTTCACCGGAGATGACTTTTCCCATACAAAAGTTCACCGGAGATGACTTTCCCAATACAAAAGTTCACCGGAGATGACTTTTCCCATACAAAAGTTCACCGGAGATGACTTTCCCAATACAAAAGTTCACCGGAGATGACTTTCCCAATACAAAAGTTCACCGGAGATGACTTTTCCCATACAAAAGTTCACCGGAGATGACTTTCCCAATACAAAAGTTCACCGGAGATGACTTTCCCAATATAAAAGTTCACCGGGCATGACTTTCCCAATACAAAAGTTCACCGGGCACGACTTTCCCAATACAAAAGTTCACCGGAGATGACTTTCCCAATATAAAAGTTCACCGGAGATGACTTTTCCCATACAAAAGTTCACGGAGATGACTTTCCCAATACAAAAGTTCACCGGAGATGACTTTCCCAATACAAAAGTTCACCGGAGATGACTTTTCCCATACAAAAGTTCACCGGAGATGACTTTCCCAATACAAAAGTTCACCGGAGATGACTTTCCCAATACAAAAGTTCACCGGAGATGACTTTTCCCATACAAAAGTTCACCGGAGATGACTTTCCCAATACAAAAGTTCAACGGAGATGACTTTTCCCATACAAAAGTTCACCGGAGATGACTTTCCCAATACAAAAGTTCACCGGAGATGACTTTTCCCATACAAAAGTTCACCGGAGATGACTTTCCCAATACAAAAGTTCACCGGGCATGACTTTCCCAATACAAAAGTTCACCGGAGATGACTTTTCCCATACAAAAGTTCACCGGGCATGACTTTCCCAATACAAAAGTTCACCGGAGATGACTTTCCCAATACAAAAGTTCACCGGAGATGACTTTTCCCATACAAAAGTTCACCGGAGATGACTTTCCCAATACAAAAGTTCACCGGAGATGACTTTCCCAATACAAAAGTTCACCGGAGATGACTTTTCCCATACAAAAGTTCACCGGAGATGACTTTCCCAATACAAAAGTTCACCGGAGATGACTTTTCCCATACAAAAGTTCACCGGAGATGACTTTCCCAATACAAAAGTTCACCGGAGATGACTTTTCCCATACAAAAGTTCACCGGAGATGACTTTTCCCATACAAAAGTTCACCGGAGATGACTTTCCCAATACAAAAGTTCACCGGAGATGACTTTTCCCATACAAAAGTTCACCGGAGATGACTTTCCCAATACAAAAGTTCACCGGAGATGACTTTCCCAATACAAAAGTTCACCGGAGATGACTTTTCCCATACAAAAGTTCACCGGAGATGACTTTCCCAATACAAAAGTTCACCGGAGATGACTTTCCCAATACAAAAGTTCACCGGAGATGACTTTCCCAATACAAAAGTTCACCGGAGATGACTTTTCCCATACAAAAGTTCACCGGAGATGACTTTCCCAATACAAAAGTTCACCGGAGATGACTTTCCCAATACAAAAGTTCACCGGAGATGACTTTCCCAATACAAAAGTTCACCGGAGATGACTTTCCCAATACAAAAGTTCACCGGAGATGACTTTTCCCATACAAAAGTTCACCGGAGATGACTTTCCCAATACAAAAGTTCACCGGAGATGACTTTCCCAATACAAAAGTTGACCGGAGATGACTTTTCCCATACAAAAGTTCACCGGAGATGACTTTCCCAATACAAAAGTTCACCGGAGATGACTTTCCCAATACAAAAGTTCACCGGAGATGACTTTTCCCATACAAAAGTTCACCGGAGATGACTTTCCCAATACAAAAGTTCACCGGAGATGACTTTCCCAATACAAAAGTTCACCGGAGATGACTTTCCCAATACAAAAGTTCACCGGGCATGACTTTCCCAATACAAAAGTTCACCGGAGATGGCTTTTCCCATACAAAAGTTCACAGGAGATGACTTTCCCAATACAAAAGTTCACCGGAAATGACTTTCCCAATACAAAAGTTCACCGGAGATGACTTTTCCCATACAAAAGTTCACCGGAGATGACTTTCCCAATACAAAAGTTCACCGGAGATGACTTTTCCCATACAAAAGTTCACCGGAGATGACTTTCCCAATACAAAAGTTCACCGGAGATGACTTTCCCAATACAAAAGTTCACCGGAGATGACTTTTCCCATACAAAAGTTCACCGGAGATGACTTTCCCAATACAAAAGTTCACCGGAGATGACTTTTCCCATACAAAAGTTCACCGGAGATGACTTTCCCATACAAAAGTTCACCGGAGATGACTTTCCCAATACAAAAGTTCACCGGAGATGACTTTTCCCATACAAAAGTTCACCGGAGATGACTTTCCCAATACAAAAGTTCACCGGAGATGACTTTTCCCATACAAAAGTTCACCGGAGATGACTTTCCCAATACAAAAGTTCACCGGAGATGACTTTCCCAATACAAAAGTTCACCGGAGATGACTTTTCCCATACAAAAGTTCACCGGAGATGACTTTCCCAATACAAAAGTTCACCGGAGATGACTTTTCCCATACAAAAGTTCACCGGAGATGACTTTCCCAATACAAAAGTTCACCGAAGATGACTTTCCCAATACAAAAGTTCACCGGAGATGACTTTCCCAATACAAAAGTTCACCGCAGATGACTTTCCCAATACAAAAGTTCACCGGGCATGACTTTCCCAATACAAAAGTTCACCGGAGATGACTTTTCCCATACAAAAGTTCACCGGAGATGACTTTCCCAATACAAAAGTTCACCGGAGATGACTTTCCCAATACAAAAGTTCACCGGAGATGACTTTTCCCATACAAAAGTTCACCGGAGATGACTTTCCCAATACAAAAGTTCACCGGAGATGACTTTTCCCATACAAAAGTTCACCGGAGATGACTTTCCCAATACAAAAGTTCACCGGAGATGACTTTCCCAATACAAAAGTTCACCGGAGATGACTTTTCCCATACAAAAGTTCACCGGAGATGACTTTCCCAATACAAAAGTTCACCGGGCATGACTTTCCCAATACAAAAGTTCACCGGAGATGACTTTTCCCATACAAAAGTTCACCGGAGATGACTTTCCCAATACAAAAGTTCACCGGAGATGACTTTCCCAATACAAAAGTTCACCGGAGATGACTTTTTCAATACAAACGTTCACCGGAGATGACTTTTCCCATACAAAAGTTCACCGGAGATGACTTTCCCAATACAAAAGTTCACCGGAGATGACTTTTACCATACAAAAGTTCACCGGAGATGACTTTCCCAATACAAAAGTTCACCGGAGATGACTTTCCCAATATAAAAGTTCACCGGGCATGACTTTCCCAATACAAAAGTTCACCGGGCACGACTTTCCCAATATAAAAGTTCACCGGAGATGACTTTTCCCATACAAAAGTTCACCGGAGATGACTTTCCCAATACAAAAGTTCACCGGAGATGACTTTTCCCATACAAAAGTTCACCGGAGATGACTTTCCCAATACAAAAGTTCACCGGAGATGACTTTTCCCATACAAAAGTTCACCGGAGATGATTTTCCCAATACAAAAGTTCACCGGAGATGACTTTTCCCATACAAAAGTTCACCGGAGATGACTTTCCCAATACAAAAGTTCACCGGAGATGACTTTCCCAATATAAAAGTTCACCGGGCATGACTTTCCCAATACAAAAGTTCACCGGGCACGACTTTCCCAATACAAAAGTTCACCGGAGATGACTTTCCCAATATAAAAGTTCACCGGAGATGACTTTTCCCATACAAAAGTTCACCGGATATGACTTTCCCAATACAAAAGTTCACCGGAGATGACTTTCCCAATACAAAAGTTCACCGGAGATGACTTTTCCCATACAAAAGTTCACCGGAGATGACTTTCCCAATACAAAAGTTCACCGGAGATGACTTTCCCAATACAAAAGTTCACCGGAGATGACTTTTCCCATACAAAAGTTCACCGGAGATGACTTTCCCAATACAAAAGTTCACCGGAGATGACTTTTCCCATACAAAAGTTCACCGGAGATGACTTTCCCAATACAAAAGTTCACCGGAGATGACTTTTCCCATACAAAAGTTCACCGGAGATGACTTTCCCAATACAAAAGTTCACCGGGCATGACTTTCCCAATACAAAAGTTCACCGGAGATGACTTTTCCCATACAAAAGTTCACCGGGCATGACTTTCCCAATACAAAAGTTCACCGGAGATGACTTTCCCAATACAAAAGTTCACCGGAGATGACTTTTCCCATACAAAAGTTCACCGGAGATGACTTTCCCAATACAAAAGTTCACCGGAGATGACTTTCCCAATACAAAAGTTCACCGGAGATGACTTTTCCCATACAAAAGTTCACCGGAGATGACTTTCCCAATACAAAAGTTCACCGGAGATGACTTTTCCCATACAAAAGTTCACCGGAGATGACTTTCCCAATACAAAAGTTCACCGGAGATGACTTTTCCCATACAAAAGTTCACCGGAGATGACTTTTCCCATACAAAAGTTCACCGGAGATGACTTTCCCAATACAAAAGTTCACCGGAGATGACTTTTCCCATACAAAAGTTCACCGGAGATGACTTTCCCAATACAAAAGTTCACCGGAGATGACTTTCCCAATACAAAAGTTCACCGGAGATGACTTTTCCCATACAAAAGTTCACCGGAGATGACTTTCCCAATACAAAAGTTCACCGGAGATGACTTTCCCAATACAAAAGTTCAACGGAGATGACTTTCCCAATACAAAAGTTCACCGGAGATGACTTTTCCCATACAAAAGTTCACCGGAGATGACTTTCCCAATACAAAAAATCACCGGAGATGACTTTCCCATACAAAAGTTCACCGGAGATGACTTTCCCAATACAAAAGTTCACCGGAGATGACTTTCCCAATACAAAAGTTCACCGGAGATGACTTTCCCAATACAAAAGTTCACCGGAGATGACTTTCCCAATACAAAAGTTCACCGGAGATGACTTTTCCCATACAAAAGTTCACCGGAGATGACTTTCCCAATACAAAAGTTCACCGGAGATGACTTTCCCAATACAAAAGTTCACCGGAGATGACTTTTCCCATACAAAAGTTCACCGGAGATGACTTTCCCAATACAAAAGTTCACCGGAGATGACTTTTCCCATACAAAAGTTCACCGGAGATGACTTTCCCAATACAAAAGTTCACCGGAGATGACTTTCCCAATACAAAAGTTCACCGGAGATGACTTTCCCAATACAAAAGTTCACCGGAGATGACTTTTCCCATACAAAAGTTCACCGGAGATGACTTTTCCCATACAAAAGTTCACCGGGCATGACTTTCCCAATACAAAAGTTCACCGGGCATGACTTTCCCAATACAAAAGTTCACCGGGCATGACTTTCCCAATACAAAAGTTCACCGGGCATGACTTTCCCAATACAAAAGTTCACCGGAGATGAATTTTCCCATACAAAAGTTCACCGGAGATGACTTTCCCAATACAAAAGTTCACCGGAGATGACTTTCCCAATATAAAAGTTCACCGGCCATGACTTTCCCAATACAAAAGTTCACCGGGCACGACTTTCCCAATACAAAAGTTCACCGGAGATGACTTTCCCAATATAAAAGTTCACCGGGCATGACTTTCCCAATACAAAAGTTCACCGGGCACGACTTTCCCAATACAAAAGTTCACCGGAGATGACTTTTCCCATACAAAAGTTCACCGGGCATGACTTTCCCAATACAAAAGTTCACCGGGCATGACTTTCCCAATACAAAAGTTCACCGGGCATGACTTTCCCAATACAAAAGTTTACCGGGCACGACTTTCCCAATACAAAAGTTCACCGGGCATGACTTTCCCAATACAAAAGTTCACCGGGCATGACTTTCCCAATACAAAAGTTCACCGGAGATGACTTTTCCCATACAAAAGTTCACCGGAGATGACTTTCCCAATACAAAAGTTCACCGGAGATGACTTTTCCCATACAAAAGTTCACCGGAGATGACTTTCCCAATACAAAAGTTCACCGGAGATGACTTTCCCAATACAAGAGTTCACCGGAGATGACTTTTCCCATACAAAAGTTCACCGGAGATGACTTCCCCAATACAAAAGTTCACCGGAGATGACTTTTCCCATACAAAAGTTCACCGGAGATGACTTTCCCAATACAAAAGTTCACCGGAGATGACTTTCCCAATACAAAAGGTCACCGGAGATGACTTTTCCCATACAAAAGTTCACCGGAGATGACTTTCCCAATACAAAAGTTCACCGGAGATGACTTTCCCAATACAAAAGTTCACCGGAGATGAATTTTCCCATACAAAAGTTCACCGGAGATGACTTTCCCAATACAAAAGTTCACCGGAGATGACTTTTCCCATACAAAAGTTCACCGGAGATGACTTTCCCAATACAAAAGTTCACCGGAGATGACTTTTCCCATACAAAAGTTCACCGGAGATGACTTTCCCAATACAAAAGTTCACCGGAGATGACTTTTCCCATACAAAAGTTCACCGGAGATGACTTTCCCAATACAAAAGTTCACCGGAGATGACTTTCCCAATACAAAAGTTCACCGGGCATGACTTTCCCAATACAAAAGTTCACCGGGCACGACTTTCCCAATACAAAAGTTCACCGGGCATGACTTTCCCAATACAAAAGTTCACCGGGAATGACTTTCCTAATACAAAAGTTCACCGGGCATGACTTTCCCAATACAAAAGTTCACCGGAGATGACTTTTCCCATACAAAAGTTCACCGGAGATGACTTTCCCAATACAAAAGTTCACCGGAGATGACTTTTCCCATACAAAAGTTCACCGGAGATGACTTTCCCAATACAAAAGTTCACCGGAGATGACTTTCCCAATACAAAAGTTCACCGGAGATGACTTTTCCCATACAAAAGTTCACCGGAGATGACTTTCCCAATACAAAAGTTCACCGGAGATGACTTTTCCCATACAAAAGTTCACCGGAGATGACTTTTCCCATACAAAAGTTCACCGGAGATGACTTTCCCAATACAAAAGTTCACCGGAGATGACTTTCCCAATACAAAAGTTCACCGGAGATGACTTTTCCCATACAAAAGTTCACCGGAGATGACTTTCCCAATACAAAAGTTCACCGGAGATGACTTTCCCAATACAAAAGTTCAACGGAGATGACTTTTCCCAATACAAAAGTTCAACGGAGATGACTTTCCCTATACAAAAGTTCACCGGAGATGACTTTTCCCATACAAAAGTTCACCGGAGATGACTTTCCCAATACAAAAGTTCACCGGAGATGACTTTTCCCATACAAAAGTTCACCGGGCATGACTTTCCCAATACAAAAGTTCACCGCAGATGACTTTTCCCATACAAAAGTTCACCGGAGATGACTTTCCCAATACAAAAGTTCACCGGAGATGACTTTCCCAATACAAAAGTTCACCGGAGATGACTTTCCCTATACAAAAGTTCACCGGAGATGACTTTTCCCATACAAAAGTTCACCGGAGATGACTTTCCCAATACAAAAGTTCACCGGAGATGACTTTCCCAATACAAAAGTTCACCGGAGATGACTTTTCCCAATACAAAAGTTCACCGGAGATGACTTTCCCAATACAAAAGTTCACCGGAGATGACTTTTCCCATACAAAAGTTCACCGGAGATGACTTTCCCAATACAAAAGTTCACCGGAGATGACTTTTCCCATACAAAAGTTCACCGGAGATGACTTTCCCAATACAAAAGTTCACCGGAGATGACTTTCCCAATACAAAAGTTCACCGGAGATGACTTTCCCAATACAAAAGTTCACCGGAGATGACTTTCCCAACACAAAAGTTCACCGGGCATGACTTTCCCAATACAAAAGTTCACCGGAGATGACTTTTCCCATACAAAAGTTCACCGGAGATGACTTTCCCAATACAAAAGTTCACCGGAGATGACTTTCCCAATACAAAAGTTCACCGGAGATGACTTTTCCCATACAAAAGTTCACCGGAGATGACTTTCCCAATACAAAAGTTCACCGGAGATGACTTTTCCCATACAAAAGTTCACCGGAGATGACTTTCCCAATACAAAAGTTCACCGGAGATGACTTTCCCAATACAAAAGTTCACCGGAGATGACTTTTCCCATACAAAAGTTCACCGGAGATGACTTTCCCAATACAAAAGTTCACCGGGCATGACTTTCCCAATACAAAAGTTCACCGGAGATGACTTTTCCCATACAAAAGTTCACCGGAGATGACTTTCCCAATACAAAAGTTCACCGGAGATGACTTTCCCAATACAAAAGTTCACCGGAGATGACTTTTCCCATACAAAAGTTCACCGGAGATGACTTTCCCAATACAAAAGTTCACCGGAGATGACTTTTCCCATACAAAAGTTCACCGGAGATGACTTTCCCAATACAAAAGTTCACCGCAGATGACTTTTCCCATACAAAAGTTCACCGGAGATGACTTTCCCAATACAAAAGTTCACCGGAGATGACTTTTCCCATACAAAAGTTCACCGGAGATGACTTTCCCAATACAAAAGTTCACCGGAGATGACTTTCCCAATACAAAAGTTCACCGGGCATGACTTTCCCAAAACAAAAGTTCACCGGGCATGACTTTCCCAATATAAAAGTTCACCGGGCATGACTTTCCCAATACAAAAGTTCACCGGAGATGACTTTCCCAATACAAAAGTTCACCGGAGATGACTTTTCCCATACAAAAGTTCACCGGAGATGACTTTCCCAATACAAAAGTTCACCGGGCATGACTTTCCCAAAACAAAAGTTCACCGGGCATGACTTTCCCAATACAAAAGTTCACCGGAGATGACTTTCCCAATACAAAAGTTCACCGGAGATGACTTTCCCAATACAAAAGTTCACCGGAGATGACTTTCCCAATACAAAAGTTCACCGGAGATGACTTTTCCCATACAAAAGTTCACCGGGCACGACTTTCCCAATACAAAAGTTCACCGGAGATGACTTTCCCAATATAAAAGTTCACCGGGCATGACTTTCCCAATACAAAAGTTCACCGGGCACGACTTTCCCAATACAAAAGTTCACCGGAGATGACTTTCCCAATACAAAAGTTCACCGGAGATGACTTTCCCAATACAAAAGTTCACCGGGCATGACTTTCCCAATACAAAAGTTCACCGGAGATGACTTTCCCAATACAAAAGTTCACCGGGCATGACTTTCCCAAAACAAAAGTTCACCGGGCATGACTTTCCCAATATAAAAGTTCACCGGGCATGACTTTCCCAATACAAAAGTTCACCGGAGATGACTTTCCCAATACAAAAGTTCACCGGGCATGACTTTCCCAATACAAAAGTTCACCGGGCATGACTTTCCCAATACAAAAGTTCACCGGAGATGACTTTTCCCATACAAAAGTTCACCGGAGATGACTTTCCCAATACAAAAGTTCACCGGAGATGACTTTCCCAATACAAAAGTTCACCGGAGATGACTTTTCCCATACAAAAGTTCACCGGAGATGACTTTCCCAATACAAAAGTTCACCGGAGATGACTTTTCCCATACAAAAGTTCACCGGAGATGACTTTCCCAATACAAAAGTTCACCGGAGATGACTTTTCCCATACAAAAGTTCACCGGAGATGACTTTTCCCATACAAAAGTTCACCGGAGATGACTTTCCCAATACAAAAGTTCACCGGAGATGACTTTTCCCATACAAAAGTTCACCGGAGATGACTTTCCCAATACAAAAGTTCACCGGAGATGACTTTCCCAATACAAAAGTTCACCGGGCATGACTTTCCCAATACAAAAGTTCACCGGGCACGACTTTCCCAATACAAAAGTTCACCGGGCATGACTTTCCCAATACAAAAGTTCACCGGGCATGACTTTCCCAATACAAAAGTTCACCGGGCATGACTTTCCCAATACAAATTTCACCGGAGATGACTTTTCCCATTCAAAAGTTCACCGGAGATGACTTTCCCAATACAAAAGTTCACCGGAGATGACTTTTCCCATACAAAAGTTCACCGGAGATGACTTTCCCAATACAAAAGTTCACCGGAGATGACTTTCCCAATACAAAAGTTCACCGGAGATGACTTTTCCCATACAAAAGTTCACCGGAGATGACTTTCCCAATACAAAAGTTCACCGGAGATGATTTTTCCCATACAAAAGTTCACCGGAGATGACTTTCCCAATACAAAAGTTCACCGGAGATGACTTTCCCAATATAAAAGTTCACCGGGCATGACTTTCCCAATACAAAAGTTCACCGGAGATGACTTTCCCAATACAAAAGTTCACCGGGCATGACTTTCCCAATACAAAAGTTCACCGGGCATGACTTTCCCAATACAAAAGTTCACCGGAGATGACTTTTCCCATACAAAAGTTCACCGGAGATGACTTTCCCAATACAAAAGTTCACCGGAGATGACTTTTCCCATACAAAAGTTCACCGGAGATGACTTTCCCAATACAAAAGTTCACCGGAGATGACTTTTCCCATACAAAAGTTCACCGGAGATGACTTTCCCAATACAAAAGTTCACCGGAGATGACTTTCCCAATACAAAAGTTCACCGGGCATGACTTTCCCAATACAAAAGTTCACCGGAGATGACTTTCCCAATACAAAAGTTCACCGGGCATGACTTTCCCAAAACAAAAGTTCACCGGGCATGACTTTCCCAATATAAAAGTTCACCGGGCATGACTTTCCCAATACAAAAGTTCACCGGAGATGACTTTCCCAATACAAAAGTTCACCGGAGATGACTTTCCCAATACAAAAGTTCACCGGGCATGACTTTCCCAATACAAAAGTTCACCGGAGATGACTTTTCCCATACAAAAGTTCACCGGAGATGACTTTCCCAATACAAAAGTTCACCGGAGATGACTTTTCCCATACAAAAGTTCACCGGAGATGACTTTTCCCATACAAAAGTTCACCGGAGATGACTTTCCCAATACAAAAGTTCACCGGAGATGACTTTCCCAATACAAAAGTTCACAGGAGATGACTTTTCCCATACAAAAGTTCACCGGAGATGACTTTCCCAATACAAAAGTTCACCGGAGATGACTTTCCCAATACAAAAGTTCACCGGGCATGACTTTCCCAATACAAAAGTTCACCGGGCATGACTTTCCCAATACAATAGTTCACCGGGCATGACTTTCCCAATACAAAAGTTCACCGGGCATGACTTTTCCAATATAAAAGTTCACCGGAGATGACTTTCCCAATACAAAAGTTCACCGGAGATGACTTTCCCAATACAAAAGTTCACCGGGCATACTTTCCCAATACAAAAGTTCACCGGAGATGACTTTCCCAATACAAAAGTTCACCGGGCATGACTTTCCCAAAACAAAAGTTCACCGGGCATGACTTTCCCAATATAAAAGTTCACCGGGCATGACTTTCCCAAATACAAAAGTTCACCGGAGATGACTTTCCCAATACAAAAGTTCACCGGGCATGACTTTCCCAATACAAAAGTTCACCGGGCATGACTTTCCCAATACAAAAGTTCACCGGAGATGACTTTTCCCATACAAAAGTTCACCGGAGATGACTTTCCCAATACAAAAGTTCACCGGAGATGACTTTTCCCATACAAAAGTTCACCGGAGATGACTTTCCCAATACAAAAGTTCACCGGAGATGACTTTCCCAATACAAAAGTTCACCGGAGATGACTTTTCCCATACAAAAGTTCACCGGAGATGACTTTCCCAATACAAAAGTTCACCGGAGATGACTTTTCCCATACAAAAGTTCACCGGAGATGACTTTCCCAATACAAAAGTTCACCGGAGATGAC